>NC_133109.1:16127597-16327597 GCF_022965805.1 Primulina eburnea | reverse complement strand
TATGCGCCATAGTTTCTGGACGGGTTGCACATATGCGCGCCTTATCTCGCGCATGTGCGCCGATGCTTCTGTAATTTTCGCGCATGTGCGCCGATACCTGTCGCGCATGTGCGTGGGGACTCTTCTTGTACTTCATGTCAAATATTCTTTCCGTTCTCCCAGTCTGATCCGTTCCGTCTATAATCATCTTAAATAATGAACAAATCATTTCAGATTAATCTCAGATTACAGTAATAACATCTCGGGCCTTACACCAAAATTGATTTAAGATCGGGATATCATCAGTTGAGAGTCAGAGATTCTGATATCTCAAAGACAGCATTCAGAACCAGGTATGGACACTATGAATTTATTGTCATGCCATTTGGTTTGACGAATGCTCCAGTTGTGTTTATGGGATTGATGAACCGTATATTCCAGAAATATCTCGATGATTTTGTGATTATTTTCATCGATGATATTTTGATTTATTCAAAGAATATGAGCGAGCATGCTGAGCATTTAAGAACTGTGTTGCGAATTTTAAGGGCTGAGAAGTTATATGCTAAACTGTCAAAATGTGAGTTTTGGTTAAGACAGGTAGTATTTTTGGGTCATATTATATCCGGATACGGGATATCAGTGGATCTCAGTAAAGTAGAAGCCGTGATATCTTGGCCAAGACCGACGTCCGTACCCGAAATTCGCAGCTTTATGGGTTTAGCGGGATATTACCGCCGTTTTATTAAGGATTTCTCAAGTATAGCTAAACCAATTACTCAGCTTACTCAGAAGAATGCTCCATTTGTTTGGTCTGAAGAATGCGAGACCAGTTTTCTGGAGTTGAAAAAGAGATTGACCAGTGCTCCGGTATTGACTATCCCATCCGGTACTGGTGATTTTATGGTTTATTGCGATGCTTCTCACAGAGGTTTGGGATGCGTTCTGATGCAACGAGGGCATGTTATTGCTTATGCCTCAAGGCAGCTTAAACCACATGAGACTCGTTACCCAATTCATGACCTTGAATTGGCAGCCATTGTCTTTGCGTTAAAGATATGGCGACACTACCTATACAGGGAGAAGTTTGAGATATATTCTGATCATAAGAGTTTGAAATATCTGTTTTCACAGTCTGAATTGAATATGAGACAGCGAAGATGGCTTGATTTACTTAAAGACTTTGATTGTGAAATCAAATATTATCCAGGAAAGTCTAATGCAGCAGCTGATGCACTGAGTCGAAAGGTATGTTCTTTATCCTTATCGACTATGGGTGTTTCCAATTTGATAGAAGACTGTTGTTTGTCTGGATTAGCATTTGAAACAAATTATAGACCGTTGAGACTCTATACGGTGCAAGTAGAACCAGAGCTGATTATGAGAATCAAGGCAACTCAGAAAGTTGATCAGAATGTACAGAAATCAGTATCAATGGTCAGAACAGGACATCAATCGGAATATCAGGTACGTGATAACGTCTTGTATGTGAATAATCTTCTGGTTGTGCTGAATGTTTCAGATTTGAGACGACAGATATTGTCAGAAGCGCACAACAGTCGATTCAGTATTCATCCTGGTGGCAGAAAAATGTATAATGATTTGAAAAGATAGTTCTGGTGGAAACAAATGAAGACTGACATTGCCGAATTTGTTTCCAAATATCTGAATTTCCAGTAGGTGAAAGCAGAAAGAAAGAAACCAGGAGGATTATTACAGAGTTTATCCATTCCTGAGTGGAAATGGGATCACATTTCCATGGATTTTGTGACGCAATTGCCGCGTTCCTCCCGAGGTTGTGATGCGATTTGGGTCGTTATTGAAAGATTGACAAATCCGTATGTTTTATTCCGTACAAGATGACGTACAGACTTGACCAGATGGCAGAGATTCATGTCAGAGAAGTTGTTAGATTGCACGGAGTACCGAAGTCAATTGTATCAGATCGTGATCCTCAATTTACTTCGCACTTATGGCAGAGTTTGCAGCAGGCTATCGGTACGAAGTTACATCTGAGTACCGCATATCATCCACTGACCGACGGACAGTCAGAGCGGACTATCCAGACACTGGAGGATATGCTGAGAGCAGTGGTGCTTGATTTTAGCACTAATTGGCAAGATGCACTGCCTCTTTGTGAATTTTTGTACAACAACAGCTACCAGACGAGTATTGAGATGGCACCATTCGAAGTGTTGTACGGAAAAAAGTGTCGATCCCCTCTCTATTGGGATGATATCTCTGAAGTGCCTGAGATTGGACCTGATATGATCAGAGATATGACAAAAAAAGTGAAGCTAATTCGAAAAAAAATGAAGGCAGCGCAAGACAGACAGACCAAATATGCCAATGTTTGACGTAGACCGTTGGTATTTGAGGTAGGAGACCGAGTATTTTTAAAGATTTCACCTTTCAGAGGAGTTGTCAGATTTGGCAAGAAAGGGAAACTCTCTCCACGATACATTGGGCCTTATGAGATTCTTGAAAAGATAGGAGATCGTGCCTATCGACTCGCTTTACCGCCTTCATTATCCGAGATACATGATGTTTTTCATGTATCGTTATTAAGGAAATATCTTCCTGATGCTTCACATGCTATACAGCCAGACAAGGCCAAGCTTGATGAATCTCTGAGTTATGTTGAAAAGCCGATTCAGATTATTGATCATAAAGAAAAACAGCTCAGAACGAAGACTATTCCACTTGTAAAAGTTCATTGGACTCGTCATGGCACTGAAGAAGCAACCTGGGAAACTGAATCAGATATGAGACAAGAGTTCCCAGAGTTATTTAAATAATGTAAATTTCTTATAGAGTTTTGTATATATACTCCTTATTGATACGATTGATTGCTTGTGATTTCGAGGACGAAATCGTATCTTAGGGGGGGAGAAATGTAATGCCCGAGAATTTGATCCTAATAATCTGTAATTATTGATTATAATATGACATGATTATAAGAGGATTAATCGGGACACGGTTTAAATTCGGCATAAAAATATGTATGTGCGAGGACGAAGCTCTCGCGCATATGCGCGGCCTGGCAGGGCGCATATGCGCGGAATGTCTAGAGGACCTCGCGCATATGCGCGACCTGAATCCGCGCATGTGCGCGAGGGTGGAAGAGAGTTGGCATTTTTGAGCAGAAGCCTCGCGCATATGCGCCAAGATGTGTTGCGCATATGCGCGAGCCACCGTGAGACAGACGCGCCGAGACTTAGGGTCTCGCGCATATGCGCCAGTTGGTGTCGCGCATATGCATGAGACTTGTTTTACAAAGGATGCGCCACCTCGCCATAAGCATGCACGGTATATATATATATATACACATACGAAATAAAATCGAAGAATCAGAGCAAAATTCGAAATTTAAGGGGAAAAGTCGATTCTTAATTTTAAAATTCGATTTGCGATCAATCCGTCCGCTAGATTTTAAATCCGACTTCGGTATGTGTTCATAGCAACGACAGCTACGACATGACGTAAGTTTTGTTATGTTTTGTTAAGATTTGAAATTATGCTATGTCCCGAATCAGATACGATTCATATATAGTGTTCTTGACGTAGTAGCCATCATAGTACCGAAATCAGATTAAGAAACAGATTGAATATGGAATTGTTATGAATTTCAGAATGAGATTGACTAGAATTGATATCAGATTTGTACGGTGGTTGATTGTAAATTATTGGAATTAGTGGATACTGGATTGGTATCACTGGTATCGCAAGATTGTACTATGGTACTGTCAGGATTTGATAAAACAGAGATGTTGTGATTTGATTAGAATATTGATACAGTATATTGATATTGTCATTGCCAGATTGAACAGTGATAGACTTTGAATCAAGACTTTGATTGTATCAGAACGACAGCAAGAAAGGTATAAATAAATGTTGATTTGGATTGCACAACTCGAGTTAGGTTTGACTTGAGTTTCCCAAAATCAAATACTTTATTTTATTGCATTGATATTTGCAGATTATCAGATTGATATGTTTAGTCTATTGAATGACAGCAGAGCCATAGTTTGAGTCTAGGGCAGATCAGCCTAGCTAGGGCAGAACCGCCGAGTCTTTGTCAGAACCGCTGATACTCTAGACTTACTGTGTATCGATGAGCTTAGATGTAGATCGACGTGAAAGGGGATCGGTTACGGTGGCCGGAAACGCAACGGAAGCACAAAATTTTCGATTTTAGCATATAAATTTCGGCCACCTTGAGTTTGTGTAGGAAATACAATAAAACACCAAAATGACATTCATAGTGTGTTTAGAAATAGTTACCTACCAACCTCTTAAGGTTGATGATGGCTCCAACTTAGTTGATATACAACTAAGCTCTTGATGGCAACACAATCTACAAGCTTCACCTTGTTCTTGAATCTTTCCTTCAAAATTAGGCCCACCACTAGCAAACTAGAACCCCTTTTATTTTGCACTAGAAAAATAAAAGTATTTTTCAAGGAGAAGTATTTTTCTTCCTCAACACTTGAAGAGAAAAATTGAGAGAAAACTTGAGAGAATTGTGTGTGTATTTTTCGGCCATTGTGGTTTGAATGAGGGGGAAGAGAGACTTGTCTTGGACTTGCAAAAAGTAGAGACAAAAGTAGCATGCCAAGCTTTGATAGTTGCAAAAGTTGTCTCCAACCCTTCACCTCCCATGCATGCATATTATATGGTTTATTATCAAAATAAAAACCATGGACTAAATTTAATTATCTCAAACATATTTGAGACTAATTAAACATTACTTGAATTTACCCAAGTCCCACTAGTTAAATAATTAATTTAAATTGAGCTCTACAACTCAATATAATTTAATTAATTCAACACTTGAATTAATTTAATTATTTGGACTCTACTAGGTCCACTAGTGTTTAATTAATTCAACACTTGAATTAATTTAATTTAGTCCATAATAATGTTTATGAAAATCACAATTTTCAAATATATTATTTACTTGGCCAAATTTTAATTTAGGAACACTTCCATAAATTAAAATTTACGTTTCTCTCATAGAAGTCATACTTCTATTTTTTCTTACACTTATAAACTCCTTTATAAGCCGTTCAACACATTGAACTAATTTTACTTCTCAACGGGATCTAGAAAGCCAGCACTTGTGTGGCCCTCAATGGTTCATTGATACAACTAGCCGTGGGTTCACATCTCCATGTGATTCGGACTAAACATGTCCTTATATGAGCATACCCCAATTGCTCCACTCTTACTTATCAACTCTTTGATAACAAGAACGTCAGAACTCAAGTCTGATAGCACCCAACGAATCATGTTAAACGCCTAGCAACATCGCTTACATGATTCCCTAGGTATCAAATGATAGTGCCTGCAAGAACCATTCAATTATGGTTAGCGTACAGTACGGTCCCTTCAACTCATATATCCCGACCGATTCGACAACCATTGGTTTATCGAGAGTTGTCAATGAATCGATACTATGTGTCATGTTGTAGTTGCATCGATGGTGTAATCTATGAAACCCCTTTCATAATTACCACCATACTCTGATCAGAGATTTCAATCTACATACACATGAGAACACATAGGATATCCATACCCGAAGGTAAGCGGTGAATCCCCGACTACAATGCATCGACTCCTATATGTTTCGACAGAACACCCAACCTTGCCACCTGATGACCCCATGAGAGTCGGTAAACAAGTCAAAGTGAAACGCTAACACATAGAGTCTCAATGTTGTCCCGGGTCATAAGGACTAATGGTGTACAACCATAAACTAGGACGTTTCCACTCGATAAGTGAGAACTACTTGGAAAGTCCTTTAATGGAGGGTTGTTCAGTGCACTCTACCAGGAGAACCTATCTGCATGCTCGGACATCACAATGTCCCCTACCAATGAAACATGGTACTCACATCGCAGATACTAGTCTCCAACTCGAGCGGCCTATATCCTTCTTAGTGGCGGCTGAATCGACTAGGAACCGTTTAGAATATACAGTATTCCAAATATGAGTTTCATGATACTCTTCATATGAGCATCTCATATTCTTTCTACTATTTGTATATTCAAGGACTTTATCTATGCAACTAGCTTGGGTATACATATAAAGATGCGCCAATATAATAAATTCAAATATTATTAAAATAAAGATCGTTTATACATAGAGTTTCATCGTGAACACTCGGCCAACACTTGGCTCGACGGGCACCTACTCTAACAATCTCCCACTTGCACTAGAGCCAACTACCCATATACTTCAGACCCATTGATTCGCGATGCTTCTCGAATGATGGTCCTGGTAAAGGCTTAGTTAGTGGATCAGCAACATTATCTGCGGAGTCGACTTTGTCAATCATGACATCTCCTCTTTCCACGATCTCTCTGAGGATGTGGTACTTTCTCAATACGTGTTTGGACTTCTGATGAGACCTCGGCTCCTTTGCTTGAGCAATCGCTCCTGTGTTGTCACAAAACACAGGGACAGGAGCAACTCCATTAGGAATGACGCCCAACTCTTGGACGAAATTCCTTATCCAAACTGCCTCCTTTGCTGCAGCTGATGCAGCAATATATTCTGCCTCAGTGGTGGAATCCGCTGTACTGTCTTGCTTGGAACTCTTCCAAGAGACAGCAGCACCATGGAGCATGAATATGAATCCAGAGGTTGACTTTGAGTCATCAATATCGCTTTGGAAGCTAGAGTCGTATAGCCTTCCAATTTTAGTTCTCCACCCCCATAGACCAAGAACAATTTATTGGTCCTCCTCAAGTACTTGAGTATGTCTTTCACAACTTTCCAATGTGGAAGACCAGGGTTCGATTGATATCTACTCACTACACTCAGTGCGAAGGCCACGTCAGGACGTGTAGATATCATCCCATACATGATGCTACCAATTGCAGATGCATATGGAATGCGTGTCATCGCCACTATCTCTTCATCAGTCTTGGGAGACATGGACTTGGATAGGGACACGCCATGACACATTGGTAGATGTCCTCTCTTGGACTCATCCATCCAGAACCGCTTCAGGATGGTATCAATGTATGTGGACTGGGTGAGACCAAGCAATCCTTTTGATCTATCTCTATAGATCTGTATTCCCAATACAAAAGATGCTTCACCCAAGTCTTGCATTGAGAACTTGCTTGATAACCATATCTTAGTTGATTGCAACATTCCTACATCATTCCCAATGAGTAGAATGTCATCAACATACAGCACCAGGAATGTCACAGCATTCCCACTGACCTTCTTATACACACAGGGTTCCTCAGGATTCTTAGTAAAATCAAACTCTTTGATTGTACTATCGAATCTAAGGTTCCAACTCCTAGATGCCTGTTTTAGACCATAAATAGATCTTTGAAGTTTGCATACCATATGCTCACTTCCGACAGATGTAAACCCTTCGGGTTGAGACATGTAAATCTCTTCCTTAATATCTCCATTAAGAAAGGCTGTCTTAACATCCATCTGCCATATCTCATAGTCATACCATGCAGCTATGGCTAGCAAAATCCTTATGGACTTGAACATTGCGACTGGAGAAAAGGTTTCTTCAAAGTCAACTCCTTGTCTTTGAGTATATCCTTTTGCTACCGATCGCGCTTTGAAGGTCAATACCTTCCCATCCGCCCCAAGTTTCCTCTTGTAAATCCATTTACACCCTATGGGAACAATTCCCTCATGTTGATCCACGAGATTCCACACTTGGTTCGAATGCATGGAATTCATCTCAGATTCCATTGCTTCAAGCCACTTGGATGAATCGACATCAGATAATGCTTCCTTGAAGGTCCTTGGATCACATCCTAGGTTAGGCTCATCATGGTCCTCTTCAAGAAGTAGACCATACCTCATAGGTGGTCTCGAGACTCTCTCGGATCTCCTAGGAGCTTGTATCTCCCTTCTTGGCTCTTCGGGTGTGGGTTCTATAATTGTGGGTGTCTCTCGAACTTCTTCGAGTTCTATCATCTCCCCTTTTTTATCCAATAGAAGTTCCTTTTCCAAAAAGGTTGCATTCCTAGAAACAAACACTTTTGTTTCTTGGGGATGATAGAAGTAGTATCCAACCGAATTCTTTGGATATCCCACAAAGTAACATAAAATGGATCGACTATCCAATTTATCTCCCACTACCTGCTTCACATAAGCAGGGCACCCCCATATTCTAAGATAAGAATAATTGGGTGGCTTACCCATCCATATCTCATATGGAGTCTTGTCAACTGCTTTTGAATGGACATTGTTCAACAACAGTGCCGCTGTCTCAAGCGCATATCCCCAAAATGATGGCGGCAACTCCGTGAACCCCATCATAGACCGAACCATGTCCATCAAAGTCCGGTTACGACGCTCCGAAACACCATTCAATTGTGGTGTAGCGGGCGGAGTCCACTGCGAGAGAATCCCATTCTCCCTAAGATACTATTGGAATTCGGCACTCAAGTACTCACCACCTCGATCCGATCGAAGTGTCTTGATGCTTCGTCCCAATTGCTTCTCTACTTCACTTCTGAATTCTTTGAACCTTTCAAAGGCTTCAGACTTGTATTTCATCAAATACACATGCCCATATCTCGAAAAGTCATCGGTAAAGGTGATGAAGTAGGCATGTCCATGCTTAGTAGTGATGCTAAGCGGACCGCACACATCGGTATGGATCAAATCCAATAACCCTTTGGCTCGCTCCACATGGCCCTTAAAGGGAATCTTGGTCATCTTTCCTTTTAGACAGGATTCACAAGTCGTGAGAGCATTAATATCGGACATATCAAACACGCCCACTCCCACTAGCTTGTTCATCCTTCTTAGGGAAATATGTCCTAATCGAGCATGCCATAATTGTGCCGAATTAAGAGTATCTTGTTTGCGCTTGTTTGTTGTTGTTACAGCTTGGACATTGTTAAGTGGGATATCTTTCAATTTTAAGGTGTAGAGATCGTTTTCAAGTTCTCCGGTACCAATTAAACATTCGTTCTTGTAAATGTTGCAAACACCTTTGCTAAATAAACAAGAAAATCCATCTTTGTCCAACATAGAAATGGAAATAATGTTTTTCACCAAATCTGGTACAAACAAAACATCTCTCAAAATAAACTTAAAATCATTGTTCAGATGCAAGTAAACATCTCCTACAGCCTTGGCAGCAACCCTTGCCCCATTGCCCATCCTTAAGAAGGTCTCACCTTCCCGGAGCCTCCTACTTCTTCCCATCACCTGCAAATCATTACAGAGATGTGAGCCACAGCCGGTATCCAATACCCAAGAAGTAGAGTTAATTGAAATGTTTACTTCAATATAGAACATACCCTTTCCAGAACCCTTCTGGGCAAGATATTCCTTGCAATTACGCCTCCAATGTCCAGGCTTCTTGCAGTGATGACAAATATCAACAGTCTTGTTAGCTTTATCTGGTGTAGCTACCACAACGGGACTCGGAGCTTGCCTCTTCCAGGGCACGTTCTTCTTGGGACGTTGGAAAGAACGCTTCTTCCTCTTCCCACGTGGATCGGTCTTCGTACCAGATGAAGAACCCACATAAAGAACCGACTTCTCTTTCTTGATGGTGGACTCAAAAGTTACAAGCATGTTCACCGACTCTTCAAGGGTCGGTTCCATCTTGTTCATATTGAAATTCACCACAAAAGGATCAAACGAGCTAGGTAGCGATAACAGCAACACGTCGGTGGTCAACTCCGAAGGCAACATCAAATCCATGCCAACAAGCTTGTCCACGAGTCCAATCAACTTTAGGCCATGCTCATGGACCGAGGCCCCATCTCGCATGCGCAAAGTGATTAGCTCCTTGACGGTAGCATGCCTAAGAGGCCGAGTCTGCTCACCAAAGAGCTCCTTGAGGTGCAAATGAATGTCAGCAGCACTCTTTGCACCCTCAAAACGCCTCTGCAGCTAATCATTCATAGAAGCCTGCATATAACACTTGGCCTTCAAGTCATGGTCACACCAATCCTTGTAGGTCTGCAATTCCTCAGGAGTGCAGTCAGTCGGAGCCTTATCAGGGGGCGACTCAGTCAGCGTATATGCAATCTTTTCCGAGGTCAAGACGATTTTCAGATTTCTTAGCCAAGTGAGGTAGTTAGGTCCGGTTAACACATGTTTTTCGAGTAAGGCAGAAAGCGGATTGCGAATTGAAGACATTGTCAAATAGTACTGAAAAGTAAACAGATAAATGTTAATGACTATTTTTAAAATATTTAGTAAGATATAAAGTATGGTGTGGGGACCCGGACATTAATTCATTCCTTAATCGTCGTTAGGAATAATTCAATCAATTATAATAAACAGGGTCTAAATTTTTTTTTTTTCTAAAATACACAGCGGAACCGTAATGTAATTAAATTCAAATTACATATTAAACATAACATACAATTATTGTATGATCTACAATAATCCAACTAGGTTCAACTACAAGTCAGTGCTGAATCCTAAGTTGCTTCACTCCACGCTATCTAGTCCAGCCTCGTTCTCTTCTTGACCCTAATCCTATCCCCTGTTGCCATGCACATATACAAACAAGACAACAGCCGGATAACTCCGGTGAGAATTACATTCTCAGTATAAATCATGTATACATGCAATCATATAAACAATATAAAAGCATATAACGGATAAGTCTAACATGTATCAAATCAGAACATGAATCAATACAATACTAAATCAAGTTCTAAATATGTATCCTATTCAGGAACATAATCAATATCAAGAATAATTCTTATTCTAGACATGCACCAATATCAGGAACATAAATCAGTATTAATCAATACCATTCAATCTAGCTGTCACTCAGGCTAGTGATTCTACGTTTTAGACTAGACTCAATCCTAGTCTAGGGATCCCGTTTTCCAAATGTGGTATTCCTATATCGAATTCCGTAATAGAAGGAACCGTATTCCTATTACTCGATATAACCAATATCCTGGTATTCCTATATCGAATTCCGTAATAGACGAATTCCCATTTCCTATTACTCGATATAACCAAACATCCGGTGTCCTGACATATCCGTCATGGACTGTAGCTCTATCGCTAATATCCTATCTTGAGACATCGTGCAATTTGCCCGTGGCGATTCCACCACTATCAGGCACTTCTGTCCCAAGATAATTCGACGAATACCTGTTATCTAATATCAAGAGAACAAATACATCATTCAACCCAATGCAAATATCAATGCAATAAGGTAAAGTATGTGATTTAGGGAAACTCGAGCCCAACCTCACTCGAGTTGTGCAATCCCAACTCAACATTAATTTATACCTTTATCTCCTCGCTCTGAAGAAGAAGAAGAATTCCCGACTCTATCTCGGTCCATTCTCAATCTGGTAATAACAATACCGAACAAATATAATATCAATATACAACTCAATACAATACCTGTTCTGATCAATATTCAAATCGAAATATATGCTGATCGATATCAAATCAAGATACAATCTAATCCATATCGACAATATCACGATATAATCGAAATCACTACTGAATCCGATCAATATCAATTAACTGATGTTTCGACGGTATAACAATACAGTCTCGATAACCCCATCAGTCCGAACATCACAGATATAATACCCGAATTCATAATCAATGTCGATACCAGTCATAATCTCAATAACCATACAGTTATGATATGAATTCTCAGTCAAATCGAATCCAAAAATCATAACAATTTCATAAGCAGCCTGTTTCTCAATCTGACTTCGATTCTATGATGTCTAACATGACAAGAACATCATATATGAATCCTATTCAATTCTAACAATAGTCTAATTTCAAAACATGTCAAAACGTAGTAAAACTTACGTCCAGTTGTAACCTACGTCGATAGGAACTCAATACCGAAGTCAGATTCAAAATCGGACGGACGGATTTCTCGCAAAAGGCGTAAGGATTTTCAACACATACCCAGGGACCTTTCTCGATTTTCTTTCTGAAGATTTTCGTTTGTTACATATATATATATCTATATATATACTCGCGCATGCATCAGGGCAAGTGGCACAATTTCGTTCTGCATGATTCGCGCTCGAGCGGTCAATCTTTACCGCTCGAGCGCGGAGCCTTCTGTCCAAGCCTCGGCGATTACACACTGGCGCTCGAGCGGTAACTTTCTGCCGCTCGAGCGCCAGACATTCTGTCCGAACAATGCTTTGCGATGCATTGGCGCTCGGGCGGTGCTTTTCTACCGCTCGAGCGCCGAGGGTTCTGGCCAAATCCTTGGCTACTTATGCAACAACGCTCGGTCTCGGCATAACGGTTCATTTGAGTTCTTACAACCTTAATCATGCCAATTAATCAACGTCTGATTATAATAATTAAATCTTACAACCTTAATCATGCCATTTAATCAACGTCTGATTATAATAATTAAATCTCGGGCATTACATTTCTCCCCCTCTTAGATCTGAGTTCGTCCTCGAACTCGCAAGCATTCAATTCAGATATAATAGAAGAAATCTATAACAAAGTATAAATCAAAACTCATCTCAATGAACCCGTTCTGAAATCTCTTTCTTGTGTCAACCTCTGATGTCAAATCTGGAATAAAACTTTATGAACTATACCGTCATAATAGTTCTTAAACAAACTCTGACAGAATCAATCTTGTCATGTTGGTTATACAACATCCGTATAAACCAATCCATAGTGTATAATAATTCCACACAGCCAACTATCAGCAATCTGTTGCTCTCGATCTAGGACATATTCAATCCTCGACCTCAAATACCAATCATCATCATCCGATGTTGGTTTCTTAAATCTGTTCATTCTGAACTATCTTTATCTTCCTTCGAATTCTCTTCCAAAGAAATAGAAATCTATAGTATTCACTGTAAACTGTCTTGACTGTAACTATCTCATTACCAATCTGATAAGCTGATAGGTATTGTCACGCAGTGATAATAAGTCATATCCATTAGTGCTAACATCCAGTACTATATAGCTCTACCAAAATCTTTCACGATCTGTACAATACATTCTGACTGTCTGCCAGTTGTAACACAATCTTAGAAGAAACTCATGATACACTCTATCACAAGTACAAAATCAACCAGAAAATCACATTCTGATCTACTCTATCTCAACATTCTGTTGACTCTGATCATTCTTCTGACATCAATCTGTGTCATCTGGTTCTGTTTGTACGTTATCTGATACAAACCAATTGATATAGATTGAACAATCTGTCAATCATAATCATATTATCTTATCATCTGAAGAAAAATGGCGGTAATGTCATTACTAAAGCCATAGAAATGTACTCCCATTTCTATTCAGAAACATACCAATTCTGTAATAGTCTTCTGATTTCTATCTTTCTGCCTATTCTGTTAGCGATTCAGACTTATCAGTATGATTTCTGCTAACATTTCAGTACTAATTCTGTTACAACTGATTTAATCTGTCTATTTTAACACTGTCTGTTATCCGAATGAAAACTGAATCCATCACTGTGCATGTCTGACACTACCTGTGATATCTGATTCAAACTATTCGGTACCAACAAATCAGTTAATAACATAAATTAAGGAAGAAATACCTACCTGGTATTCGGCTCTGGCTCTCAATGTCAATTCTGTTATACAACTCTGAAACATTCTGACCTATTCTGATTTCATTGCTGAACTGCTGTAACTCTTGAATTTAATTCTGATACCATTGAACTGTATATAATCTCAACGGTTCATAACAATCTGTATCATAAACGGATTCAGAACAACAGTAATATCCAATCAGATATGAAATATCCGTAATCTATACAGATCTAGTGAGTTCAGGGAACTCATAAAACGGTAATCTCTGGCAATAAGATTGCTTCTGATTAGTCAAACATGTCTTCATGTCGTTCTGATCAACTGTTATATCTTATCTCGGATTTTCTGAAATTTCTGATCTTTCTGACATCGATATCGTGCTCTGTCACTGATCCTAATCTAAACTGTATCAAATCAATCTGTATACTACTTCCAGATATCGCATATTCGGAATACAATCTGTTTCATGCGGAATTCTTATCTGACTAATTTCTGTATACAATAATCTCCGTTCTCTCAATATTCAACAAATCTTTAAATATTCAATATCATTCTGTACTGAATCTAACAGACAAACAATACTAGATCGTAATTCAATTCTGAATCTATCTTTCTGATATAAATCAAATCTGAAATCCAATCTAGGCAACAGCAGCCAACTCATACAGCATTGGCAAATCTGCCAATGCTAGGCTCGATTTCAGTGGGTCTACTGAATACATAAGGATGCAATCTGCTCCTTTCTGTATTAATCGAGTCATATACAATACAGATATCAAAGGAATTAAAATCTATAATCCTTACTGTGGTATCTCCACTGATCAGTCATCTCTGATCTACATCTTACCATTTCTGGAACCAGTTCTGCAATATGTCTGTACTTGTTTAGCATATAAATGTCAATAATGCATTCAAATCAGAAAACACAAGTACATCATAATCGAACTCGATTCCATTTTCATCTTACTGTAGTATACAACATATACAGAAATCTCTGCTAATAACAGTTGCCTTACAAGTAAGGGAATCAATACTACAGTACAAACAGACCCAACAGATACAGCATACCTCCATGCTACTCAATCACAGGTATTCCTAAAAATGCACTAGTACATACCAATACATATGCAATATAATCATAAAGAATAGTACCTGTTACTATGTTACCCAGTGTGACCTGGATCTGTCCCTCGATCACCATATCCAGATGGTCCAGCCCCCTGAAATCTTCGAGGACCTCTCTGGGGACAAACTCTAGCAAAGTGTCCTCGCTGTCTGCAGATATGGCAACTACCAGACACTCCTTGGCATTGCTCTGTGGGGTGTCTCCCACCGCAACTCCTGCAATACACTCCAGTATATCTTGGACTAGAACTACTGGAACTCGAGGAACCACTTCCTAACTTCTTAAATGACTTCTTTCGAGCTTTCAGCAAATCTTGCTTTCCACTCGTACTGCCTCGATCGAATCGAAGAGAGGATTGCTGGGTTTGGGATGGCTTCATGCACAAGCTCCCTAGCTGTCTAATCAGACTCGCCTCCGCCCTCTTTGCTTTCCTCATGGCATCAGCAAAATGATAAGGTTGCTGCATGTTCATCAATGCAACTATCTCTGAATTTAATCCTCTGACGAACTGATTCACTACAGCTTCGTCATTTCCCGTCAAATGGGGAGCAAATTGCAGTAGCGTAGAGAATTTCGCAACATATTCTTCAACATTCAGTTGACCTTGTCTCAAATTCTCGAATTCTGCTCTTTTGTCCTCCCGGTATGAAACTGAGAAAAATCGTTGATAGAATTCAGTTTTAAATACTTCCCACGTGATCACAATATCACGTAGTTCTAAGATGCCTCTAATCAAAATCCACCAATTTCTGGCAGTCTCCCGTAACTGATAAACTACCAATTTAACTTTCTGTTCATCGGTACAATCAAGTAAATCAACCAGTATTTCTATGTCATCCAACCAGTGCTGACAATCTTCCGATGTCTCAATACCGCTGAGAATCGGCGGCTGAAGTAACTGAAATTCTCTCAACTTGATTTCCATCGGAGTTTCTGACACATCTATCTGAGGTTCTGATATATTTGTCTGATCATACGAAGTACTGCCTCTTTCCGAAATTCTTCGGGGAGCTATATCTGATTACCAAAACCATTAGTAACCTAGTACAACCAATCTGTTCTAATCTTTCTCTGATCATCTTACTGATGATCAGGAATCAGATCTGATTCATATATAATGATACATAATACCAATCTAAATCAAGTAATCAGGTAAGCATGTATCTCAAAGCAGTAACACATAACCTCATGCTAGCACCCACAATGCAAATCAACATTATAATCAATCTCATGCTAACACAGACATGCAAGGAAAGAAAATTTAATCTACCCCGCTTATTCTCTGCTATCTCACTCTAGAGGATCTATCAGTTCTGACTGTCTTCCTCTAAAGGATCTATCGCTAAAGGAACTATCAGCTCTGATACCACCTGTTGTGGGGACCCGGACGTCAATTCATTCCTTAATCGTCGTTAGGAATAATTCAATCAATTATAATAAACAGGGTCTAAATTTTTTTTTTCTAAAATACACAGCGGAACCGTAATGTAATTAAATTCAAATTACATATTAAACATAACATACAATTATTGTATGATCTACAATAATCCAACTAGGTTCAACTACAAGTCAGTGCTGAATCCTAAGTTGCTTCAAAGCCCGAAATCTCCACGCTATCTAGTCCAGCCTCGTTCTCTTCTTGACCCTGATCCTATCCCCTGTTGCCATGCACACATACAAACAAGACAACAGCCGGATAACTGCGGTGAGAATTACATTCTCAGTATAAATCATGTATACATGCAATCATATAAACAATATAAAAGCATATGACGGATAAGTCTAACATGTATCAAATCGGAACATGAATCAATACAATACTAAATCAAGTTCTAAATATGTATCCTATTCAGGAACATAATCAATATCAAGAATAATTCTTATTCTAGACATGCACCAATATCAGGAACATAAATCAGTATTAATCAATACCATTCAATCTAGCTGTCACTCAGGCTAGTGATTCTACGTTTTAGACTAGACTCAATCCTAGTCTAGGGATCCCGTTTTCCAAATGTGGTATTCCTATATCGAATTCCGTAATAGAAGGAACCGTATTCCTATTACTCGATATAACCAATATCCTGGTATTCCTATATCGAATTCCGTAATAGACGAATTCCCATTTCCTATTACTCGATATAACCAAACATCCGGTGTCCTGACATATCCGTCATGGACTGTAGCTCTATCGCTAATATCCTATCTTGAGACATCGTGCAATGCGCCCGTGGCGATTCCACCACTATCAGGCACTTCTGTCCCAAGATAATTCGACGAATACCTGTTATCTAATATCAAGAGAACAAGTACATCATTCAACCCAATGCAAATATCAATGCAATAAGGTAAAGTATGTGATTTAGGGAAACTCGAGCCCAACCTCACTCGAGTTGTGCAATCCCAACTCAACATTAATTTATACCTTTATCTCCTCGCTCTGAAGAAGAAGAAGAATTCCCGACTCTATCTCGGTCCATTCTCAATCTGGTAATAACAATACCGAACAGATATAATATCAATATACAACTCAATTCAATACCTGTTCTGATCAATATTCAAATCGAAATATATGCTGATCGATATCAAATCAAGATACAATCTAATCCATATCGACAATATCACGATATAATCGAAATCACTACTGAATCCGATCAATATCAATTAACTGATGTTTCGACGGTATAACAATACAGTCTCGATAACCCCGTCAGTCCGAACATCACAGATATAATACCCGAATTCATAATCAATGTCGATACCAGTCATAATCTCAATAACCATACAGTTATGATATGAATTCTCAGTCAAATCGAATCCAAAAATCATAACAATTTCATAAGCAGTCTGTTTCTCAATCTGACTTCGATTCTATGATGTCTAACATGACAAGAACATCATATATGAATCCTATTCAATTCTAACAATAGTCTAATTTCAAAACATGTCAAAACGTAGTAAAACTTACGTCCAGTTGTAACCTACGTCGATAGGAACTCAATACCGAAGTCGGATTCGAAATCGGACGGACGGATTTCTCGCAAAAGGCGTAAGGATTTTCAACATGCATCAGGGCAAGTGGCACAATTTCGTTCTGCATGATTCGCGCTGGAGCGGTCAATCTTTACCGCTCGAGCGCGGAGCCTTCTGTCCAACCCTCGGCGATTACACACTGGCGCTCGAGCGGTAACTTTCTGCCGCTCGAGCGCCAGACATTCTGTCCGAACAATACTTTGCGATGCATTGGCGCTCGGGCGGTGCTTTTCTACCGCTCGAGCGCCGAGGGTTCTGGCCAAATCCTTGGCTACTTATGCAACAACGCTCGGTCTCGGCATAACGGTTCATTTGAGTTCTTACAACCTTAATCATGCCAATTAATCAACGTCTGATTATAATAATTAAATCTCGGGCATTACATATGGACTTTAACTTTATAAATGTTTACTCCCACTGTTTTGACATCTTTCACTACCCTCTAGTGAAAACGGGAAACTCCTTTCCTCAGTAGGTACGTAAGGTCCAATTAGCGAATCATGATCCCGAATAATATCAGCCAATCACAATTCCTAAAAGGTAGTTTCCAATTGCATCACAATGCAACCCTCTACGTAAACTTTTGTCTCACGTTTGATTAGGACCCAATAATATGGCGTCGTTCATCTTCACATGTCAAGCCTTACCCATCGATGTTGAACCTTAATGGACGGTCGCCATGAGTTCCCCCAATAATATGAGCCGAAATCATGGGAGTTCCACGTAGTTCACATCACCATGTCAATGGATGTCACAGCTTTCCGATACCCAAAGCTCCCCTAATAATATGAGCCGAGCCCCGAGTACGGGTAGCGTTCATCATGCACCCATTGTCGATGGAAGACAAGGAAATTATAAACAAATTTATAATTCCTCTTTTCGGGCTTGATATTAATTTTGAATCTTATTCAAAATGAGGGTTTTTAATTTTGAAAGGTCTCATCATTAATTTTTATTTAAAAGCTCGCCATGTTTGATCGTATGTTTGCCGGATTCATGCAACTTTGTTATTATCATAATAATAACGCACATACTCATTATTTATAACATATCATGCATATATTATAAATAGTAAACAAAACAAGGATGATCAATCGCCCCAATACTAACGGACCGTGTGAGCTAAACACGAGCCTAGGTCCAATCCTAGGGTAAATGCACGGGATGCAATGCAACTATTACATTAGCTTCCAATATTTACATGTCTTCGATCTTCATAATCATCATGGCCACCATCTTCCAATCTTGATCATCCACTATACTAATATTTACAAATAAATATCCATGGCAAATAGGGATACATCTCATGGGGTGGGAACGGGCCATAAACCAAGCCTACTTTATAAATTTATAATTATTACAATCATTCAACACAAAATACCCTAGCATACACCTAGCAAATTGGGCTTGGGCTTTTGATCATCCTTCATGCATAATATCACATATCATACACCATCAATTAATTATCACAATAATTAATTGATCCAATATTATATATCTTGATCCAATCACTAACAGCCACGATTATAAACTAAATTAACAAAGTATACAAACACCTTTGTCTACTTTCAAATTAATTTATTTATAACTGAATTTCTTATAAATCACCATTTACTATAAATATTTAAAGTCCAACTTAAAATATTTATTTCATGAGAAAATATTTGCAACTTTGTTATTTTAAACTTAAGGGCCCTAAAATTATTTTTCACCAAAAACCGTTTTGGCCCATTTAAAATCACAAACATGTTAGCCATCTAATGGCCCAACAACTCAAGGCCCATGACACTTTGATAATCCAAAACACTTTTGGAAAACCCTAGTCGTCATCGTCGTCGCCGGAGCTCCGTCGCCGGATTCCGGCAACAAAAAAAAATTTTTTTATTTTTAAAAGAGGGGCGTTCGGGCAGCCCCTCGGGCTGCCCTTGCTGCCCGAAACGGGCAGCCCCTCGGGCAGCCCGAGCTGCCCGACACGGGTAGCAACATGCTGCCCGAAATGTCCCCAAAAAGGCCTTGGTATTTTTTTGCAAAAAATACACTCATGCTGTTAGAAATCGATCTCAACATAATATCTTGTATTTGCTACACAAAAACGTAACCATAGCTCGGATACCACTTGAAAGGGGATCGGTTACGGTGGCCGGAAACGCAACGGAAGCACAAAATTTTCGATTTTAGCATATAAATTTCGGCCACCTTGAGTTTGTGTAGGAAATACAATAAAACAACAAAATGACATTCATAGTGTGTTTAGAAATAGTTACCTATCAACCTCTTAAGGTTGATGAAGGCTCCAACTTAGTTGATATACAACTAAGCTCTTGATGGCAAGACAATCTACAAGCTTCACCTTGTTCTTGAATCTTTCCTTCAAAATTAGGCCCACCACTAGCAAACTAGAACCCCTTTTATTTTGCACTAGAAAAATAAAAGGATTTTTCAAGGAGAAGTATTTTTCTTCCTCAACACTTGAAAAGAAAAATTGAGAGAAAACTTGAGAGAATTGTGTGTGTATTTTTCGGCCATTGTGGTTTGAATGAGGGGGAAGGGAAACTTGTCTTGGACTTGCAAAAAGTAGAGACAAAAGTAGCATGCCAAGCTTTGATAGTTGCAAAAGTTGTCTCCAACCCTTCACCTCCCATGCATGCATATTATATGGTTTATTATCAAAATAAAAACCATGGACTAAATTTAATTATCTCAAACATATTTGAGACTAATTACACATTACTTGAATTTACCCAAGTCCCACTAGTTAAACAATTAATTTAAATTGAGCTCTACAAGACTCAATATAATTTAATTAATTCAACATTTGAATTAATTTAATTATTTGGACTCTACTAGGTCCACTAGTGTTTAACTAATTCAACACTTGAATTAATTTAATTTAGTCCATAATAATGTTTATGAAAATCACAATTTTCAAATATATTATTCACTTGGCCAAATTTTAATATAGGAACACTTCCATAAATTAAAATTTACGTTTCTCTCATAGAAGTCATACTTCTATTTTTTCTTACACTTATAAACTCCTTTATAAGCTGTTCAACACATTGAACTAATTTTACTTCTCAACGGGATCTAGAAAGCCAGCACTTGTGTGGCCCTCAATGGTTCATTGATACAACTAGCCATGGGTTCACATCTCCATGTGATTCGGACTAAACATGTCCTTATATGAGCATACCCCAATTGCTCCATTCTTACTTATCAACTCTTTGATAACAAGAACGTCAGAACTCAAGTCTGATAGCACCCAACGAATCATGTTAAACGCCTAGCAACATCGCTTACATGATTCCCTAGGTATCAAATGATAGTGCCTGCAAGAACCATTCAATTATGGTTAGCGTACAGTACGGTCCCTTCAACTCATATATCCCGACCGATTCGACAACCATTGGTTTATCGAGAGTTGTCAATGAATCGATACTATGTGTCATGTTGTAGTTGCATCGATGGTGTAATCTATGAAACCCCTTTCATAATTACCACCATACTCTGATCAGAGATTTCAATCTACATACACATGAGAACACATAGGATATCCATACCCGAAGGTAAGCGGTGAACCCCCACTACAATGCATCGACTCCTATATGTTTCGACAGAACACCCAACCTTGCCACCTGATGACCCCATGAGAGTCGGTAAACAAGCCAAAGTGTAATTCTAGCACATAGAGTCTCAATGTTGTCCCGGGTCATAAGGACTAATGGTGTACAACCATAAACTAGGACTATTCCACTCGATAAGTGAGAACCTCTTGGAAAGTCCTTTTATGGAGGGTTGTTCAGTGCACTCTACAAGGAGCACCTATCTGCATGTTCGGACATCACAATGTCCCCTACCAATGAAACATGGTACTCACATCGCAGATACTAGTCTCTAACTCGAGCGGCCTATATCCTTCTTAGTGGCGGCTGAATCGACTAGGAACCGTTTAGAATATACAGTATTCCAAATATGAGTTTCATGATACTCATCATATGAGCATCTCGTATTCTTTCTACTATTTGTATATTCAAGGACTTTATCTATGCAACTAGCATGGGTATACAGATAAAGATGCGCCAATATAATAAATTCAAATATTATTAAAATAAAGATCGTTTATACATAGAGTTTCATCGTGAACACTCGGCCAACACTTGGCTCGACGGGCACCTACTCTAACACGACGTCTATTGTAGACATTCGATACAGCATACCAAAGTCTAAATTAGATCGAGATCCCTAGATTAGAAATGAGTCCTAGATTTAGGTACAGATTTGTATTGATTCATGTGGTCAGATTAGATACATGTTTCGATGTTTATTATGCTTTTATATATGTTTTATTTGATTGCATTGATACATTGTTTATAGTCTGATATTTATATCTCACCGGAGTTATCCGGCTGTTGTCTTGTCTGTATGTGTGCATGGCAACAGGTGGGACAGGTTCACGGTCACAGAGGTGAAGAAAGATCGAGATTAGAGTGGTGAATCCGGACTTGGATATAGATAGATTTTATTACTTGATTGTAGTAGTTGAACCTAGTTTTGAACTAGATGCATGTTATACAGGATTTGTATTATTATACTGGTTTGTATAATAGAATGATTCCATTACCTTTCGCATTTAAAAAAAAATTTAGACCCTGTTTATTCTAATTGATTAAATTAGTCCCAATGATGATTAAGAAAATGATTAGCGTCCGGGTCCCCACAACCACAGTCCATGACGGTTAGGTCAGGACACTGGATGTTTGGTTATATCGACGTGGATAGAACTGGAGTCTTTTCTATTACTGTTGGTCGATATAGGAATACCACATCTGGAAACCGGGATCCCAAGACTAGGATTGAGTCTAGTCTGAGTCGTGGAGTCACGAGCATTGTCAACAGTTTGATATTGATTATGTTTCAGCTTTTGATATATATTGTTGTTATCTGTCCATGCTTTTATATTTATCATATGATTGCATGTTTCGTTGATTTATACTGGGATTATATTTTCACCGGAATTATCCGGATGTTGTTTTGTTTGTATGTGTACATGACAACAGGTGGGACAAGATCAGGGTCTAGGAGATGAGGAGAGATCGTGATAGAGTGAGGACTTCGGACTTTGATGTATATAGGGTTTTGATACTGGATAATTAGATGTTGAACCTTAGTTTTTACTGGTTTGTAGACTGTACAGGACATGTATGTTATTTTATACTGAGTGTATATTAGTTTGATCTCACTACATTCCGCACTAAAAAAAAAATTTTATGGCCCTAATTACTTGATTAGTAAATTGATCCTAATGATGGATAAGAATTGATTAGCGTCCGGGTCCCCACAACATGTGGTATCAGAGCGATAGATCCTTGAGACTGAGATAGGAGCTAGTGAGCGGGGTAGATTGAGGTTTTCTTTACTGCTTTTGAATGCTAGCATGTCTTACCGCTTTAATACATGTTTACCAGAATTATCTGATTTTGATATGGTAAGGTGTATTATTTAATATGGATCAGAACCGATTCTTGATCAGAGGTAAGATGATCAGAAAGGGACTGAGACATATTTATTATGTGATTACTAACCTTTTTTATATTCAGATATGCCTCCGACAAGAGTACCAGAACAGGGTAGCACGTCCAATCCTCCAATGGACGTTACAGCTACTCCAATGGAGACATTGTTAAAAAAGTTTCAGTCTTTCCATCCACCGACTTTGAAGGATACGGAGAATTCCGTGGAGTGTGAGATTTGGTTGGACTATATTGAGATGATGTTCGAATTTTAGAGTATACTGACGAGCGGAGGGTGAAATTGATAAGACACCAGTAACACGACGTTGCTAAAAACTGGTGGATCACAACTAAACGGGCATTGGAACACCGAGGTAAGACCATTACCTGGAAAGTGTTTAGAACTGAATTCTATCAGAGGTTCTTTGCAGTGTCTTACAGAAAGGACAAGGGAGCCGAATTTGCTAATTTGAGACAGGGCCTGCTTAACATTTAGGAATATGTGGCCAAGTTCTCTTCACTGTTGCGATTTGCTCCACATGTGGCTGAACATGATGAGGCCGTTGCGGACCAGTTCATAAATGGCCTAAATCCTGAAATATTTACGTTGGTAAACACTGGGAGACCGAACAATTTTACCGACGCCTTGAACAGAGCCAAGGGAGCCGAAGCCATCTGATGAGACATAGAAAAGCTTCGTTTGTGCTTCCAGAACCGGGACAACAACAACCACCTCCTCGATTTGAAGGTGGCATCAGCAGTAGCAGGAAGAAGGATTTCTTGAAGGCTAAAGGGAAGCAGTTCAAGAAGTCCGGAAGCATTTCTTCTGGCTCTCGGAGTCCTCGACAGAGCCAGAGCTATACTGGACCTATTTGCAATACTTGTGGAGGGAAGCATCCCACTGAGTAGTGCCAAGGAGTATTTGGCAGCTGCCGTATCTGCAAACAACAAGGACACTTTGCCCGAGTGTGTCCACAGAGAGGTGCCCAGGGATCCCAGGCAGTTGAGTCATCTGTTTCAGTGGCTCAAACAGGCAGACGACCATCTGTTGTTCATTTTTTCAGCCAGCACCGTCTACTCAGTCACAGCAGAGGCCAGGAGGAAGCCAGACAGTAAGCCAGCCTCCTAGATAGCAGGCCCGATTTTTTTCTTTGACCGAGGAGCAGGCACAGGATGCACCTGATGATGTTGTAGCAGGTAACTGTTTTAGTAGTATCTGTTACTTCCTCGTTAGGAACAAGTTTGATATCGGTGAAGTCTGTGAAATCTTGTATACTGCAGTACAATGGGCATGAGATTGAGTTAGACTGTATTGTGCTTGGTATATCTGATTTTGATTGTATTATCGGTATCGATATGTTGACCAAGTATCGAGCTACAGTTGACTGTTTCCACAAGATAGTGAGATTCAGACCTGAAATGGCTGAGGAGTGAAAATTTTACAGTAAGGGTTCTCGAGCTAGAATTCCTTTGATATCTGCGATAAATATGACTCGATTATTGCAGAAAGGAGCGGATGGATTCCTGGTATATTCGGTTGATTACTGAAATCGAGCCCATCATTGGCGGACTTGCTAGTGGTGTGCGAGTTTGCTGATGTCTTTCCAGATGAGATTCCTGGATTGCCTCCGATTCGAGAGATAGACTTCAGCATTGAGTTGATGCCAGGATTAGTTCCGATTTCGAGGGCTCCGTACAGGATGGCACCGATCGAGTTGAAAGAACAGTTGGAGGATTTACAGGCAGAGGGTATATCAGACCGAGTGTATCTCCTTGGGGTGCTCCAGTACTGTTCGTGAGGAAGAAGGATGGGTCGATGAGACTTTGTATTGATTACCGGTAACTGAATAAGGCAACGGTAAAGAATAAATATCCATTGCCTCGTATTGATGATTTATTTGACCAGTTGCAAGGTTCTTTGGTGTATTTCAAGATCGATCTAAGATCTGGATACCATCAACTGAGTGTCAGGGATTCTGATATCTCAAAAATAGCATTCAGAACCAGGTATGGACACTATGAATTTATTGTCATGCCATTTGGTTTGACGAATGCACCAGCGGTATTTATGGGATTAATGAACCGTGTCTTTCAGAAATATCTCGATGATTTTGTGATTATATTCATCGATGATATTTTGATCTATTCAAAGAATGTGATGGAGCATGCTGAGCATTTAAGAAATGTGTTGAGAATTTTGAGGGCGGAGAAATTATATGCTAAACTATCGAAATGCGAGTTCTGGTTGAAACATGTGGTGTTTCAGGGGCATATTATATCCGGAGACGGGATATCTGTTGTTCCGAGCAAGGTTGAGGCAGTGATTTCTTGGCCGAGACCGACATCTGTACCAGAGATACGCAGCTTTATGGGTTTGGCAGGATATTATCGCCGATTTATTAAAGATTTTTCGAGTATTGCCAAACCGATTACACAGTTGACACAGAAGAATGCTCCATTTGTTTGGTCTGAAGAATGTGAGACCAGTTTTCTCGAACTGAAGAAAAGATTTACCGGTGCTCCGGTGTTGACTATCCCGTCAGGTACTGGTGATTTTGTTGTTTATTGTGATGCATCTCACCGCGGATTGGGTTGTGTTTTGATGCAGCGGGGGCATGTGATTGCTTATGCCTCGAGACAGCTGAAACACCATGAATCTCGTTATCCAATTCATGATCTTGAATTGGCAGCCATTGTCTTTGCATTGAAGATATGGCGACATTATCTATACGGTGAGAAGTTTGAGATCTATTCTGATCACAAAAGCTTGAAATATTTGTTTTCACAGTCCGAACTGAATATGAGGCAGCGAAGATGGCTGGATTTATTGAAAGACTTTGATTGTGAAATCAAATACTACCCAGGAAAATCCAATGCAGCAGCTGATGCACTGAGTCGAAAGGTATGTTCTTTATCCTTATCGACTATGGGTGTTTTGAATTTGATTGAAGACTGTTGTTTGTCTGGACTAGTATTTGAGACAGATCGGAGACCTATGAGATTATATATTATTCAAGCTGAACCAGAGCTGATTTTGAGAATTATAGCAGCTCAGAAAGTTGATCAGAATATACAAAAGTCGATTGTTATGGTCAGAGCTGGACATCGATCGGAATATCAAGTTCAAAATGGTATTTTGTATGTGAATAATCGCCTTGTTGTGCCGAATGTTTCGGATTTAAGACAGCGAATACTGACAGAAGCGCACAACAGTCGTTTTAGCATTAATCCTGGTGGCAGGAAAAATGTATAATGATTTGAGGACACAGAATTGGTGGAAACAAATGAAATCTGATGTTACTGAATTTGTAGCCAAGTGTCTGAACTGCCAACATGTGAAAGCTGAGAGGAAGAAACCAGAAGGACTGTTACAGAGTTTGTCGATTCCTGAATGGAAATGGGATCACATTTCCGTGGATTTTGTGACACAATTGCCACGTTCCTCCCGAGGTTGTGATGCGAATTGGGTGGTGATTGATCGACTGACCAAATCTGCATGTTTCATTCCATACAAGATGACGTACCGATATAATCAGATGGCCAATATCTACGTCAAAGAAGTGGTTAGATTGCACGGAGTGCCGAAGTCAATTTTCTCAGACCGTGATCCTCGGTTTACTTCGCTCTTCTAGCAGAGCCTGCAGCAAGCTCTCGGTCCGAAGTTACATCTAAGTACCGCATATTATCCTCTGACTGACGGACAGTTAGAACGAATGATTCAGACATTGGAAGATATACTGAGGGCTTTAGTGCTTGATCTTAGCACTAATCGGCAAGATGCATTGCCTCTTTGCGAGTTTTCGTACAACAATAGCTACCAAACGATTATTGAGATGGCACCTTTTGAAGTGTTGTACGGAAAGAAATGTTGATCCCCTCTTTATTGGGATGATATCTCTGAAGTTCCTGAGACTGGACCTGATATGATTAGAGATATGACTAAAAAAGTGAAGATCATCCAGAAGAAAATGAAGGCAGCCCAGGACAGACAAGCCAAATATGCCATTCGACGACGACCGTTGGTATTTGAGGCAGGAGACCGAGTGTTCCTGAATATTTCTCCTTTCAGGGGTGTTGTCCGATTTGGGAAGAAAGGGAAGTTGTCTCCACGATACGTCGGTCCTTATGAGATTCTTGAAAAGATAGGAGATTGTGTCTATCGACTAGCATTCCTGCCTTCATTATCTGGAATACATGATGTATTTCATGTATCGATGCTGCGGAAGTATCTCCATGATGATTCACATGTTGTTCAACCAAAGGAGGCCGAACTTGATGAATCTCTCAGTTATGTCGAAAAACCAATCCGGATTATCGATCGCAAGGAAAAACAACTCAGAACGAAGATGATTCCGTTGGTCAAAGTACAATGGACTCATCATGGCGTTGAAGAAGCTACTTGGGAAACTGAATCAGATATAAGACAAGAATTCCCAGCATTATTTCACTGATGTAAATTTCGGTTCAGTTTTATTACATACTTTCTTATTGATATGATGGATTGCTTGTGATTTCGGGGACGAAATCATATCTTAGGGGGAAGAAATGTAATGCCCAAGAATTAATCACTGTAATTAACGATGATTTATTTATAGTTTTATGTGATTATGAAAGGATTAATCGGGACACGATTTGAGTCGGCGGGAAACGAATGATGTACGAGGACGATACCTCTCGCGCACATGCACGACATGAGATGCGCACATGCGCGAAATGGACAGAGGGACTCACGCATATGCGCGGTGGGTGTGCGTGCATATGCGCGAGCTTTGCATGCCATGTCCAGAGAGCCTCGCGCATATGCGCGACGTGTATCCGCGCATATGCGCGAGACAACCCGAGAGTTGGCATTTTTGAACATTGGTCTCGTGCATATTCGCCGAGTAAGGGCGCGCATATGCGCGAGATGCCGTGTAGACACGCGCCAGGGCTTATCGCCTCGCGCATATGTGCGGAGGAGGGTCGCGCATATGCGCGAGACGTGTTGCATGAGGGGTGCGCAATTTTCCTTGATGCATGTACGTGTATATATATATATATATATATATATATATACATATAAGTTTTAAGATTCAGAAACGAGAAAATCGAGAGAAACTCTGGAGAAAATTGTTCTTGAAGCTTAGATTCGCGATTGTGCAAAATCCGTTCGTCTGATTTTGAATCCGACTTCGGTACTGTGTTCATATCAACACAGGCTACAACTGGACGTAAGTTTTACTACGTTTTGACATGTTTTAAAATTATGATATTGTCATAGTTGAATGGAATTCATATATGATGTTCTGGACATGTTAGACATCTTAGAATCGAAGTCAGATTTAGAAACGGACTGATTATGGAATTGTTATGATTTTCTGAAGTTAATTGACTAAGATATGATATCAGACTTTATAAGTAGTGACTATTGGTTGACGGAATTATTGTCTGGTTATGTTGTATTGACCGGGATATCAGGATTGTACGGTTATACCGTTGATTTTGAATTATTGATCAGATTGGTATCAATTTGAATGGTATATTGATATGATATCATTGATATTGTCATTGCCAGATTGAAGGATTGACAGAGTTTGAATTCCAGACCGACAGTACAAGCGAAAGGTATAAGTCAATGTGGTATTGGGACATCGACTCAAGTAGGATGTACTTAAGTTCCCTAAATCACTACTTGTTATTATGTTTTATTATTGTGATTATTGATTTGATTAAATGTCTGTTCTATGGAGTTATAGGAGCATGCATTAGACGAGTAATCTTGTGACAGAAGTACCTGATAGTGGCGGGATAGCCACGGGCACATTGCACGATGTCACAAGATAGTGTATTGGTGATAGGACCACAGTCCATGACGGTTAGGTCAGGACACTGGATGTTTGGTTATATCGATGTGGATAGAGCTGGAGTCTTTTCTATTACTGTTGGTCGATATAGGAATACCACATCTGGAAACCGGGATCCCTAGACTAGGATTGAGTCTAGTCTGAGTCGTGGAGTCACGAGCATTGTCGAGAGTTTGATATTGATTATGTTTCAGCTTTTGATATATATTACTGTTATTTGTCCATGCTTTTATGTTCATCATATGAATGCATGTTTCATTGATTTATACTGGGATTATATTCTCACCGAAATTATCCGGCTGTTGTCTTGTTTGTATGTGTACATGACAACAGGTGGGACAGGATCAGGGTCCAGGAGATGAGGAGAGATCATGATAGGGTGGAGACTTCGGACTTTGATGTATATAGGGTTTTGACACTTGATAATTAGATGTTGAACCTTAGTTTTTACTAGTTTGTAGACTGTACAGGACATGTATATAATTTTATACTGAGTGTATATTAGTTTGATCTCACTACATTCCGCATTAAAAAAAAAAATTTTTATGGCCCTAATTACTTGATTTGTAAATTGATCCTAATGACGAATAAGAATTGATTAGCGTCTGGGTCCCCACATATATGATCATAAGTGTTACAAACTTTCTCAAATTCTCTTAGATGTAAATATAGATTTTCAGAATCTAAGCCATGAAAATTTGGTAAAAATTGAATAATTTGAGGTTTAAAGTTGAAATTAGATGCATCAGGAGGAAAAACTAAACAAGATGGGGCACTAGTTCTAATAGAGTTCATAAGATGCTTAAGTGTTCTTAATTGATCATGTTCTTTATTATTATTATTATTATTATTTTTGTTGTTGTTGTTGTTGATGTTGTTCTTCTTCTTCTTCTTCTTCTTATTATCATTATCTTGATTATTTGAATTATCATCCATTTTTAAATTATTTATAGATACTCGAATAAGTCTACCACTTTTTTTTCGACTCCAAATACTCATACAAATAACAACACAGTACTTATAAATAAAACATATATAACAAATATAAACTTAATTTATACCTCCTCGGCAACGGCAAAAAAAACTTGCTACTACTTAAATTATATTTTATCCAAGTGTAGGTTGTGTGCAAGTAATATATTTTGTAAGTATGAGATCGATCCACAGAGAGATTATTTTAAGTTTAAATTTATTAATTTATAAATTACCAAATGCAAGAATGAAGTTTACAAATTATAAATTTTGTCAAGGCTCGAGGATTTATTCTTGGTTTAGGTAATATTGTTTAACTAAAATTAAAAAAAAAGGAAACCATCATAAATAATGGTTCCAAGAAAATTAAGTATTTAAACATACACATAATATAATATAGTTTCCACTATAGAAAATACCGAATTACACATAAATGCATGAATTACATCTTAAAAGTTTTTCCTTGGAGGTGTAACATAAGGAATATAACCTTGATGATTTTGGTTCTTTTGAAAATATTGTTGTGAGGGTTGTGCATTATTATCTTTCCTCCAACTAAAATTAGGATGATTTTCCATCCAGGATTATATGATGGTGAAAAAGGATCTAGTATTGGTTTTTTGTAATTGTTAACATAATTTGCTTGTTCATGGAGATATTTTTTAAATGAAGGTAATGTTGGAAAATTTTTTGTAGCATGATCATGTGTATCACATATATGACAAACAATTACTTGAATACATTTTAATTGACCACTCTTTTTCATTTCTAATGACTCAATTTTTCTTGCTAAAGATGCAAGTTTATCTTGAATATATATATATCATTTTTAAGATTATAGTTACCACCCCCATTTGTTGAATTATTGATTTTAATTGTTGATGGTTCTACTCTACCTATATTATACAAATTTTGAGCATTTTCTGCTACATAATCCAAATACTCCATAGCTTCATTTGGGTTTTTATCTTCAAAAGTTCCATTACACATGAATTCTATCATTTGCCTATTTTTAGGTATTAGATCTTCATAAAAGTGAGAAACTATTCTCCATGTTTCAAAACCATGATGTGGGCATGTATTAAGTAAATCTTTATATCTATCCCAACATTGATAAAATGTTTCTCCTTGTTTTCAGAAAAAGTAGTAATTTGTCTTTTAAAAGAGTTTGTTCTATGAGAAGGGAATTTTTTTTAAGAAATTGTTGTTGCATTTCTTCCCATGATCTTATTGAACTCGATCTCGAATTTTGTAGCCATGTTTTAGCTTTATCTTTTAAAGAAAAAGGAAAAAGCTTTAATCGAACTATATCCATGCTACAATTTTGATCGTTATAAGTGTTACAAACTTCCTCAAATTCTCTTAGATATAAATATGGATTTTCAGAATCTAAATCATGAAATTTTGGTAAAAGTTGAATAATTTGAGGTTTAAAGTTGAAATTAGATGCATCAGGAGGAAAAACTAAACAAGATGGGGCACTAGTTCTAATAGGGTTCATATGATGCCTAAGTGTTCTTAATTGATCATGTTCTTGATTATTATTATTATTATTATTATTATTATTATTATTATTATTATTATTATTATTATTATTATTATTATTATTATCATTATCTTGATTATTTGAATTATCATCCATGTTTAAATTATTTGCAGATACTCGAATAATTCTACCACTTTTTTTCATCAACTCCAAATACTCACACAAAAAACAACACAATACTTATAAATAAAACATAAATAACAAATAAAACTTAATTTATAACTCTCCGTCAACGGCGCCAAAAACTTGCTACTTCTTAAATTATATTTCTTTCAAGTGTAGGATGTCTGCAAGTAATATATTTTGAAAGTACAAGATCGATCCAAAAAGAGATTATTTTAAGTTTAAATTTATTAATTTATAGATTACCAAATGCAAGAATGAAGTTTACAAATTATAAATTTTGTCAAGGCTCGAGGATTTATTATTGGTTTATGTAATATTGTTTAACTAAAAGTAAAACAAAAGAAACCACCATAAATAATGGTTCCAAGAAAATTAAGTATTTAAACATACACATAAATATAATATAGTTCTTACTATATAAAATACCGAATTAACCGATATTTTAAATATGGTAACTATGATTATATTTATAACTATATAAATATATAATTATATAAAGTAAATGTTAGATTAAATCATTATATTTCATTTAGAACAACCGACAGAGCCACGCTATTGCCTAAATGAAATATATGATTTAATAAGTTAGTTGCGGTAAAGTAAAAATTAGTTGCGGGAAAGTAAAAGTTAGTTGCAGTAAAGTAAAAGTTAGATGCGAGAAATAAAAGTTAGTTGCGATAAAGTAATGTTAGATTGTTAGATGTTAGAATTAAATCATAATATTTGATTTAGAACAACCGGTAGAGCCACACTATCGTCTAAATTAAATATTATGATATAATTATATAAATATATATATACATATATATATAACAATAATAATAATTGATGAAATATTTATTGTATCCAAATTAAACAACAAATCAAGATAACCACTTCAATGATCTCAAGAATTTGATGTAAATTGATATCAACAAATAGTTCATTTTTATACCTACAATAAAACGAAGTTAGCTAAATGAAAAGAAATAAAGAAAGAATATACAAAATATAAACAATCTTACTTCACTAAGAATGCATTTTCTTCACCTTGACATAATAGATTTAGCATGCCATGAGCTTACTTTTGATAAATACTAAAAACATCGCTCATAGTTGGGAAAATGAAAAATATGTTGGAACTTAGAACTTTTATACACACAAAATATATTTTACAATGGGATAGAATAATTCTCAAGCTAGCACAAGGCTCTATTTATTGGCCAAATGAGAGAAAGGGTCAAAAATTTTATTAATGTCATGTAGTTGTAATAGTAGTCTTTGTCTCCTCCAACTGCAATTTCATGTCCCTTCTTTCAATGCTTTGTTCCACGACTTTAGTCTCTGAATCTGACTTGCTCAAAACAGCAAACATGTAGGGCATTGTCTGTAGATGAATTTAGCCACTTGGTTCACCTCAATTGATTAAATATTGAATTATTTATGATTTTTTACTATAAGCTGGTCATAGTAAAAGTAAATATGTCCTCTGTTTGATATTTGCACAATTTGATCATCTTAATGAAACTTTTAGGCAATCATGTCTTCTGCAAAGTTGTAGATAATTTCTCAAGGATCCCAAACATGTTTGAATCACCTCCATTTGAATTTTCTAGCTTGAGTTATCATTATTTCACCAACACGTAGAAAACCTGAAAATAAAATATATTTAGTAAGACATTTAAATATAAACAAACAATACTAAAATAACATAATTTTATAATTTTAATGAAACTTAAATTTTAAAATACAGGTTTTAACATATAATAAATTATTAATTTTAAGTTTCATCACTCCATACGAGGCACTTTACTAAATCTGCTGTCTGTCTGACAATATCCGGACCCAACTATGCTCGCTCGCCTACCTCATCTCAATAAACCGATGACCAGATGGAGCACTAGTTCTAATAGGGTTCATATATGATGCCTAAGTGTTTTTAATTGATCATGTTCTTTATTATTATTATTATTATTATTATTATTATTATTATTATTATTATTATTATTATCATTGTTATTAGTATTATTATTATTATTATTGTTATTAGTATTATTATTATCATTATCTTGATTATTTGAATTATCATCCATGTTTGAATTATTTACAGATACTCGAATAAGTCTACCACTTTTTTTTCGACTCCAAATACTCATACAAAAAACAACACAATAGTTATAAATAAAACATAAATAATAATATAAACTTAATTTATACCTCCCCGGCAACGGTGCCAAAAACTTGCTACTACTTAAATTATATTTCATCCAAGTGTAGGTTGTCTGCAAGTAATATATTTCGTAAATATGATATCGATCCACATAGAGATTATTTTAATTTTAAATTTATTAATTTATTGATTACCAAATGCAAGAATGAAGTTTACAAATTATAAATTTTGTCAAGGCTCGAGGATTTATTCTTGGTTTATGTAATATTGTTTAACTAAAAGTAAAACAAAAGAAACCACCATAAATAATGGTTCCAAGAAAATTAAGTATTTAAACATACACATAATATAATATAATTTTCACTATAAAAAATAACGTATTAACCGATAATTTAAATATGGTACCTATGATTATATTTATATAAATATATAATTACATAAAATAAATGTTAAATTAAATCATTATATTTCATTTAGAACAACCGACAGAGTCACGCTATTGCCTAAATGAAATATATGATTTAATAAGTTAGTTGCGGTAAAGTAAAAATTAGTTGTGGGAAAGTAAAAGTTAGTTTCAGTAAAGTAAAATTTAGATGAGAAAAATAAAACTTAGTTGCGATAAAGTAATGTTAGATTGTTAGAAGTTAGTATTAAATAATAATGTTTTATTTAGAACAACCGGCAGAGCCACGCTATCGTCTAAATGAAAAATAATATATATATATATATATATATATATATATATATATATATATATATATATAATAATGATGAAATATTCATTGTATCAAAATTAAACAACAAATAAAGATGAACACTTCAATGGTCTCAACATTTCATGTAAATTGATAACAACAAATAGTTCATTTTTATACCTACAATAAAAATAAGTTGGCTAAATGAAAAAAATAAAGAAATAATATACAAAATATAAACAATCTTACTTCACCAAGAATGCATCCCCTTCACCTTGACATAATAGATTTAGCTTGCCATGAGCTTACTTTTGATCAATACTAAAAACATCACTCCTAGTTGGTAAAATGAAAAATATGTTGGAACTTAGAACTTTTATACACACACACTATATTTTACAATGGGAATAGAATGATTCTCAAGCTAGAACAAGACCTCTATTTATAGGCCAAATGAGAGAAATGGTCAAAAATTTTATTAATGCCATGTAGTTGTGATAATAGTCGTTGTCTCCTCCAACTGCAATTTCATGTCCCTTCTTTCAATGCTTTGTTTCACGACTTTAATCTCTGAATCTGACTTTGGTCAAAACAGCTAACATGTAGGGCATTGTCTGTAGATGAATTTGGCCACTTGGTTCACCTAATTTGGTAATATATTGAATTATTTATGATTTTTTACTATAAGCGGGTCATAGTAAAAGTAAATATGTCCTCCTTTTGATATTTGCACAATTTGATAATCTTAATGAACTTTTTAGGCAATCATGTCTTCTGCAAAGTTGTAGATAATTTCTCAAGGATCCCAAACATGTTTGAATCACCTCCATTTGAATTTTCTAGCTTAAGTTATCGTTATTTTACCAATACGTAGAAAAACTGAAAATAAAACATATTTAGTAAGATTTTAAATATAAACAAACAATACTAAAATAACTTAATTTTATAATTTTAATGAAACTTAAATTTTAAAATACAGGTTTTAACATATAATAAATAATTAATTTTAAGTTTCATCACTCCATACGAGGCACTTTACGGGAGGAAGTGTAGGTCATCGGTTTATTGAGATGAGGTCGGCGAGCGAGCAGAGTTGGGTCCGGATATTGTCAGACAGACAGCAGATTTAGTGGCCTGGATTAGAGACAGAATGAAGACTACACAGAGCCGTCAAAAGTGTTATGTTGATCAGAGACGGTGAGATTTTGAGTTCGCAGTAGGGGATCATGTGTTCGTGAAGGTCGCACCGATGAAGGGTGTGATGAGGTTCGGGAAGAAAGGCAAGCTCAGCCCTAGATTCAATCGACCATTTGAGATCCTAGAGAGAGTTGGGACAATCGCATACAGAGTTGCTTTACCGCCGAATATGACGGAGTTCATAACGTGTTCCACGTCTCCATGCTGCAGAATTACATGTCGAATCCTTCGCTTGTGCTTAACTATGAGCCACTTCAGCTGACTCCGCACCAAATTTGAGGAGAAACCCACGCAGATTCTGGACCGACAGGAGAAGAAGCTTTGGAATAAGGTGATCCAGATGATCAAGGTGACTGAATCATTCGGAGGAAGAGTCTACCTGGGAGACCGAGACCGAGATGAAGAGTCGCTACCCGAAGTTATTCGGTACGTTCCAATTTCGAGGACAAAATTCTATTTAAGGGGAGAGAGTTGTAAGGTCCAGAAATTTAATTCACGTAACATGAATTTATGCAATCTAGAATTTTTATTTTTAATTATGTGTTAAATTATTTTTATGTATTTTATGCTTAATTCATGCATGATAGGATTTAATCCATTAAATTTTAAAAGTTCATGCATTAGGGTTCTAGATGCATTTCACGCTCGAACAAGGAACGGAGACCGGAGAATTTTCAGAAAATTTATTTTATTACATGATTAATTTTTAGTAATTATTAAAAGGTGTTTTAAGGGTGTTTTCAAAAATAGGATTTTATTGGGTACTTTACCCACATGATTTTATTTTTTAACGGTACACAAATTTTATCGAATCAAAGAACTTTTTGAGAGATCGGTTAATATTTTCAAAAACTTTCCAGCACGAAATATTTTTCAGGAGTGTGTTTGGATTTAATGGGCCTTATTTTAAGCTTATGGCTTGAATACCTTTTTAAACATTTAAAATAACATTTAGGGCCCACTAGCGGTTGATTAACCATTTTTATAATATATATTTTAACCTAAACCACTCCTTAACCTAAAAAATTCTCCCACCAGCCGACACCCCTCATTAAGACACCATCATCGCGATTTTCTCAACCGCAATCTCAAAAAAAACCTTCGGCCACTTCATTATTGGCAAAGGAATAATTCTCTCGGGTCTCCCTCTTCTTGTTTTGTTCATCAATCGTCATCCACGCATGCATTTGTATCATTCTTTATGCATCACACACATTTTTATAATGATGGTTGTGTTCGTGCATAAATATTTCTGATCCAAGCATGAGTTTGAAAGAATTTCGGTTTCCATGTGTTTTCTTGCACCCATTTTGTGTTACTCACATTTTTCTAAATTCTTGTTGCAAGGGGCTGTGGTTATTGAGTTTCTAGAGGCTTTTGGTGGTGTCAAGTTGCTGTCATGGGGTTTAGAAAATTTTCTGGACGTATACGAGTGAAGGGACGTGAGGAGGGTTCTTTGGGGGTGGCTAGATCTTTGGTGTTTCAGCGTGCAGGGTTCAACCAGCACTGCAGGGACCTCTTTGAGGCTTAGACCAGACCCTGGTGGGTCTGGGACAAGGCTTGGAAGGGATCGGCTCGTGCTGGAACCGTCCCAAGAACTGTGGATCGAGGAGATAGAGGCTTGGCTCGGTTTAGACGTTTGGGGAGATTAGCGATTTGAATGGGGCTGCGGCTTGCATGGGATGATTTGTGGATTCAGTAGGTTCACGGGAGTCCTAGGGTATTCTAGTTAAGGTGGATTCAAGGCTTTATCCGTTGGTGGTGAGCTAGGACGCGAGTTGGAAGGGTGAGTATTAGGGTCGGTGGTTAATTGTGGAAAGGCCGAGAGTTCAGTATATTTCGGGACAAACAGCCGTAGGTTTAAGAGCTTGAGGTTAGGATTTTAGGACCATTATAAAGTTTATAAGGTGTGGTAAAAAATTGGGAAAGTTTTGGTTAAGTTTCGGTTCGATTCGGGTTAAAACCGGGACCCCGGTCCAAGTTATAAAACGAATCGGTTAAGTTCTGATTTTGGCTCAAGTTTCCATATAGGAATGCTTTTAAAAATGTTTTGGGACATTTTAATGAGTTTGGAAAGTTTCGGGTCAATTTTAGATGTCCAGGGGTGAAGCGATAATTTTCGGGTTTCCAAAGTCAAAATGGTCATTTTGCACCCGGGGTGAAATTTTGGTCTTGGCAGTGCCCTGAGCACAAATTTATGATTTTTTAAATTTTTTATGCATCTTGTTTATGATTTTTACGCAATTATGAAAAATACGTTGCATGCTTGGTTTAAAGGAAAAGTTACGTATATGCATGTTTTATTAAGTGGTGAATATGATGTTATTTTTAAATGATGAGAATTGGTTGGGACTGAAGATGTATATGTATACGATGACATGAGATATGATGAGCACAGGCCAAGGCTCAATGGACATGTAATGTTTTCGCTGATGTCCCCGTCGCCCGGTACCGTGGTTGTACGTAGATGGATCCATCGATAGAGCTGATACGATAGAACTGATAAGAAAGTCACAACTAATGAACTGAATTCAATTAAATGAAAATGTATACGTATATGATGACACGAGATGACATGGTTTGACATGATATGATTTTACACGACACGTTTATGTTATGCTTTTAAGTTCATGAAAGATATGCTGAGTATGGAATTTTTCACTGATGTGTGCCATTTATATGTACTTGTTATTACTGGTACATGTGTGTTGAGTCTTTATACTCACTAGGCGTATGTGGTGCAGGTGAGCTAGTTACCGAGGAGACTGGAGGTGCTAGACTCTGAGCATGCAGCACTTGTGCGGTGACATGACCCGCACGATTTTTCCGCATATTTATGTATGAGATTTGAGAGGAGTTAAACATTTTAGATACGTTGAGGATATTATGATTTTTACTCCTTTACATTTACATTTGATGTCGGTTTTTTTAAACTGTGATATTTTTTATTGCCAAATAAAGACGATTATTTTAAATGTTATTTTGTAATTGCGAGATTTTTTTAAAAATTTATTTCCGCACTTTTAAAACGTGTAGACGTTGCAAAACGTGCATCAATCATCTCCCGGTCATCTCCCGCAGTCCACCGCATCGCTATTCGTTATCAATGAGAGTTTAGACGCAAATGCATGTATATTATTTCATATTTACAATAGATCTTGTCATATTAAATAATTTGATGTATATTGTGTGTAAAAATCCGTTTACTTTATGCAAAGTTTGAGCAAAAATGTTTGAAATGATTTTGGAACGATTTTTAGATTTCAAAAATCGAATCTGCTGTAATTTCGAATCCTGCGAATTTTTGGTCAGTTTTCTGGAAAAACTTTCAAACTATAAAATGTAGTAATTTTTGATATCTTTGATTTGACAGTAAATTCATAATTTTTGGACATGAAATGAGAAAGTTATGATCAATTTTGTGTAACTGCTCGACCTGTGTAAAAATGGTTTTTTAGGATATTCGAACCCAACAGAGTGGGCGGCGCTTGGGCGGTAAAGTTTTATTGCGCGAGCGCCAAGCTTTCTGTAAAAAATAAATAAATTTTTGCCTTGAGCAGACATGCATAATGTATTAGTATGTTCGACGTGTAAAGAATATATTTTATGTTTTTGAGGTATTCTAATTATCTTGTGACCAAATATGATCGGGTTTGGAAGCCAGAGAATGTGTTCGGGGACCTCTCCACCCCGATAAAGTATGACCGGATTTTGATCAGGATTGGAATGCGATAAAATATGACAAGGAACCAATCCACCCGATAAAGTATGACCGGGGTTCTTATGTATGTGGTAGTGGACATCCCTGCCAGCTTAGTACTGTGGTTTAGTCTGATCAGGTGCGCTATATTATGGGTCACTTGCTTTGAAACATATCTCTACGCAAAACGATGATAATATGCATGTTTAAGTATGTATGATGCAATTACGTTTATGAAAATGTTTATAAATCTACGGCACGTCTTTGGCTATGTAGGTATGTTCAAAGTTAATTTATGTATCTGTTACTTTAAAATGCATGTGATTTTATTATACAGTACTTGCTATTCCTAGTTTATACATGTTAAGTCTTTAGACTTACTAGACTTTCGATGCAGGTGAGGATGAGTTTGAGTAGACGAGAGGCGGAGACCAATAAGATGGCTTGGACTAGGCAGAGGACTAACCGAGGACCGCTTAAGTTTAAGGATTTTTATGCATGTTATTTCATTTACTCTGATTGTAACGAATTACTTCATGATGTTTTAAATAAGTACTTGTTGCAAGTTGTTTACAATTTCAAATATTTGTTCAAGATTTTAATTATTTGGCATTTTGAATGAGAATTTCTTATTAAAGAAAAAATTTTATTTTTCGCAAATTTTAACTATGTTTAAAAATACAGTGCGTTACAATTGGTATCAGAGCGGTGTTCTTGTAAAGAGTTATGCCTATTGTCAGTTGCGAGAAGCTCACGAAGTCACGCCTCAAGTCTGTAAGTTTTAATGTTTTAAAATTCATTCATGTAGTAAGCATCAATGCCTTGATTTCATCATGTACATGTTTAAATTCAATTTTTTACGTGCATCTTATGTTATGAATATTATGTTATTGAATGTTGGTTTACGTGTTGGGTAAATGTGGGAACAACATGACTCCTAGACGTATGATTGCTCGAGGAGTAGGTGAAGAGAACAGAGAGGCTCGGGATTAGGAGAGGGCCACTCCTCCTCGCCCACCGCCAGATATGCAGACGCAAATGCTTGCAGGAATGACTCAGTTCTTCGCACAGTTTGCGGGGAACAATTGATGGAGTAGATACAAGGGCGGGACCCAGGCCAGTGGCAGTGTATGAGAGGTTCAGGAGGATGGACCCAAAAGAGTTCTCGGGGACTACTGACCCGATGATAGCTGAGGGATGGATTAAGTCCATCGAGGTGATTTTCGCTTTCATGGAGCTGCAGGATGCAGATAGAGTTATATGTGACACCTTTTTGTTGACAAGGGACGCTAGATTGTGGTGGGAGAGCGTGTCTGTGTCAGTGAACCTGTTGACTCTATCTTGGGATGGTTTTAACGAGGTCTTCTACTCCAAGTACTTCACTGAGGAAGTATGCTCTCGTCTGACTAGAAAGTTTATGACGTTGCGATAGGGAAACAGTAGCATCGCAGATTTTGTGAGGAAGTTTGAGAGGGGGTGTCACTTTGTGACCCTAATTTCTAATGATGCCTGTGAGAAGCTGAGGCATTTCCTTGATAGTTTACGACCGATCTTGCACCGTGATGTTAGAGTTGCTGGTCCTACCACCTATGTCGTTGATGTATCTAGAGCCTTGGCGGCTGAACATGACCAGAAAGACATCGAGAATAATAGACAGGCAAGAGGCCCTATCAAGCACCTCAGTAGCACCATCATATCTAGTAGTGGCATTACGGTGGATCCAGCTAAAGTGACAGCAGTGAAAGAATGGGTTGAGCCGAAAAATGCTTCAGAGATCCATAGTTTGCTAGGCTTGGCAGGCTACTACAGGAAATATTTCAGGGGTTTCGCTAATTGCAGTGCCACTAACTTCATTGACTAAGAAGAATGCTAAATTTGTATGGAGTGAAGAATGTCAGAAGAGCTTCGATAGTTTGAAGAAAGCTCTTATCATACCGCCAGTTTTAGCCATGCCATCAGGGCAAGACAATTTTGTGTTATACACCGACGCTTCTAAGCTCGGTTCAGGCGCAGTATTGATGCAGCTTGGTCGGGTTCTATCTTATGCCTCCAGACAGTTGAAAATGCATGAGAAGAACTACCCGACTCATGACCTCGAGTTAGCTGTTGTCTTTGCGTTGAAGATATGAAGACATTATTTGTATGGTGAGAAATTCCAGATATTCACTGTTCACAAGATTCTCAAGTACTTCTTCATGCAGAAATAACTGAACATGAGACAAAGAAGGTGGTTGGAGTTAGTAAAAGACAACATTTGTCAAATTAGCTATCATCCAGGGAAAGCTAATGTTGTGGCAGATACTTTGAGCAGGAAGGTAGCAGTCGTACCAGAGCTGTCAGCGCAGAGATCTCTTCAGTCAAAGATTCAGAGGTTTGGCCTAGAAGTTTATCCTAAGGGCAGAGCTCCCAAGTTGTCTAATGTGACAGTCCAGTCTTCTTTGCTGGACCAAATCTGTAGAGGTCAGCCTTCATATGAACAGTTGTAAAATGGAGACTGAAAGATGAAGCCAAGGGCAGTGTACTCTCCGTAGCGTCCGATGGTATTGTGAGGTACAGAGGAAGTATGTGGGTGCCTAGTTTTGATTCGATCATAGAGGATATTGTGACAGAGACACATACATCTCTGTATTCCATCCATGCAGGGGGTACCAAGATGTACAAGGACTTACAGATGTTGTATTGGTGGCCAGGGATGAAGCGAGATATTCGACACTTTGTATTTGAATGCCTCACTTGTCAGCAAGTGAAAGCAGAGCATCAGAGGCCAGCAGAAATGCTTAAGCTTCTCCCTATTCCCGAGTGGAAATCGTAGAATATCACCATGGATTTCGTTGTTGGATTGCCGAGGTAAGTTAGGGAATATAATGATATTTGGGTTATAGTTGATCAACTTACTAAATCAGCACACTTCTTACCGGTGAAGACGACTTTCTCCATGACGCAGTATGCAGAGCTCTATATTTGGGAGATAGTCAGATTGCACGGGATCCCAGTTTCGATTGTGTCTGACAGAGACCCGAGGTTCACATCGTCCTTTTGGAAGAGTTTGCATTCAGCTATGGGGACGAAGTTGCTATTCAATACGCCATTTCACCCTCAGAAAGATGGCCAGTCTGAGACAGTGATTCAGATATTGGAAGATTTGTTGAGAGCTTGTGTGATTGATTTCCATGGGAATTGGGAATCAAAGCTACCTCTAGTGGAGTTTACCTGCAAGAACAGTTTCCAATCATCTATAGGTATGGCTCCCTACGAAGAACTGTATGGAAAGATGTGCAGATCGCCGATTCATTGGGATGAAGTCGGCGATAGATCGTAACTTGGCCCAAGATCTGAGAAAAGATGAAGGCCGCCCAGAGTCGCCAAAAGTGTTATGCTGACAAAAGGTGAAAAGATCTCGAATTCGTCGTAGAAGATCATGTTTTCGTGAAGATAGCACCTATGAAGGGTGTTATGAGGTTTGAAAAGAGAGGAAAGATGAGCCCGAGATTCATTGGACTATTCGAAATTCTTGACAGAGTTGGGACACTTGCTTATCATGTAGCTCTACCCCCTAATCTGGCTGGAGTACACAATGTGTTCCACGTTTCGATGCTGAGGAAGTATATGGCAAATCCTTCGCATGTTTTGAGTTATGAGCCGTTGCAGCTTGCTCCAGATCTGTCATATAAAGAAAGACCTGTCCGAATTCTAGACATACAGGAATGAGGAGTTCGGAACAAAGCGACCAAGTTGGTCAAAGTCCAGTGGCTGAATCAATCAGTGGAGGAGGCCACTTGGGAGGCCGAAGCAGATATGCGAAGTCGCCACCCGGAGTTATTTGTTAAGACTTAATTTCGAGGACGATATTTATTTAAGTGGGAGAGGAATTGTAGAACCCAAAATCAGTACACGTAAAACCCATGTATTTATTGATTTGTTAAATCATTTATTTAATTTTAAAATTATTTTTAATGATGCATGGTTTATGATTTTCATAATTTTTAAATTATTTCATGTTTATTTCAAGCATGCTAAAATGTTTTCTTGTGTTTTCTGTTTCAGGTAAATATTCGATACGGAATCGGGAAAAGGGATCGGTGACGATTTAGGCGATTTATGAAATTCGGTATTTTATTTCAAGTCAAGAAAATTAGTATTTTAAATGTTTTACTAATTTTAAAGCATTTTAGAGCCTAATTTAATTTATTGGATGTTTTTTATATATAAGCTTTTCAAAATTTCTAATTTCAGTAGTGGGGATTTTTAAATCTTGAAAATGATTTTTATTAAACCTTTGAGTTGGATTAGATAATCAGAATAGTGTTATTTTATCACTAATTATTTAATTAAACACTTTTAGCACCTAATTAGTTAATTAAGCAAAATCTCTACCTAATCTAAAATCACACTCACGCACACACACAACACACGCGCATTGCAGAATTTTGAAGAATAGCTAGGGTTCTTGAGTCATTTATGCAGCCACCATCTCAATCCCTTTCCCTTGCAAACTTCTGAAGATTTTCACTCATTTTTGTGCAAGAAAACTTCCAGCAATCGTATCCCGGTCATCTCTCGCAGTCCACTGTGTCGGTATTCGTTATCTTCAAAGGCATATATATTCTTTCATTTTTCGCATCTAACTTGTCATAGTAAATATTTTGATGTATATTGTGTGTAAAAATCCGTTTATGTTATGCAAAATTTGAGTAAAAAAGTTTGAAGCGATTTTTAGATCTCAAAAACCGAATCTGCTATCATTTCGAATCCTTTGAATTTTTGGTCTGCTTTCTTGAAAACTTTAAGATATAAAATGTAGTACTTTTCGATATCTTTGATTTGATGGTAAATTCTTAATTTTCGGACAACAAACGATTGAGTTATGATCATTTTCGTGTGACTGCTCGAACTGTGTAAAAATGTGTTTTTTTTAGGATTTTCGAGCCCAACCGAGCGAGTGGTACCGACAGGTAAGATTTTACCTCCCAAGCGCCAAGCTTTCTGGAAAAAAAATAAATAAATACATAAAAAAATTTAAATTTTTGCCTTGGGCATGCATGCATAATATATTAGTATGTTCGATGTGTAAAGAATATGTTTTATGTTTTTGAGGTATGCTAATTGTTTTGTGACCAAATATAAACAGGTTGGAAGCCGAAGAACATGTCCTGGGACCTCTCCACTCCGGTAAAGTATGACTGGGTTTTGATCAAGATTGGAATGTGGTAAAGTATGATCAGTGATCAATGCAGGTGAGGACCGAGTTTGAGGAGACGAGAGGTGGAGAACATTGAAATGGCTCAGACTAGGCGAAGGACTAACCTGAGGACCGCTTAAGTTTAAGGATTTTTATGCATGTTATTTCATTTACTCTGATTTTAACGAAGTACTTCATGATGTTTTAAACAAGTACTTGTTGCAAGTTGTCTACAATTTCAAATATTTGTTCAAGCATTTTAATTATTTGGCATTTTGAATGAGATTTTCTTATTTAAGAAAATTTTTTATTTTTCGCAAATTTTAAGTATGTTTAAAAATACGGTACGTTAAACATTCTCTCTACAAACCTCATAAATCTCAGCTTGCCTATATGTTAGGATCGGTTATTGACTAAGGAGTGTTTAGAAGGGGGGGTTGAATAAACACTTCTAGGAATTTAAATGTTTTTCGAAAAAGGTAGTTCAGTTTTGTTACAAACTGAACTAAGTATCCTGTCGGTCAATATCAATCAATTAAACTGAATAAGCAGTTGCGGAAAATAAACTGATTGAAAGATAGAATATCTAACTGGAAATAAAGAGCTGAAGTAAAGATAACACAATATGTTTCTGGATGTTCGGAGAATTGAATAACTCCTATGTCACCCCTTCTATCACAAGGATAGGATATTCACTAAAAGACTTTGATCGAGTACAACGCTTGTACAGACCCACTTCAGTTAGGACTTATCTATTGCCTGAACTGAAACTCTTAGTATAATACAATGATCTCTGTAAGTAACTGAACTTAGCACTTATCGAATTATCAATATTTCAGAGTGCTAGTTTGCTCAATGTGTAGCCTTGATTGCTACGAGTAGATCTAATAAGTGTGAGCTGAGATTTTGACGGAGTAATGGCAAGTTTGAGATTGGTCAATCGTGTCTTGTCAACTGCTCTTTAGTCATATTTATAGACTTATCTTTCAACGGTAATTTTGAACTCTCGTATCCGTTGATTGCCACCTTATCATTTCTTGGACAATGTTCTCGATTGCCGCTTCATCCTTTATTGTACGACGGCGTATTAATCTCAATAGCCGAAATACGTTGTTCTATGCAGTGCGGCTTTCCATATTCAGTTGCTGTCTGATATGTCTTTTGTCTGTTGAATGATCTTTCCCGAGGTATCTTCAGTTGAGAAGCTTTAATGTTTTCGGCTGAATGTTTTAACTGATCTGTTCTCAACTGATCAGTTTGTGTCAACTGATTTCAGTTGAATGTCCAGCTGCTGAATTTGCTTTCATGTATTAGTTGATTTGATCGTTTGATTTATGTTTTGTCAAACTCCAGAATTTAGTTTCCAACAATTTCCCCCTTTATGGTGTTTGACAAAACCAAGAGATTTAACTCAGCTCTTTGTTGATAATAGATTACGCAACTGAATCATAGAATATATGGGTTTCTTGTAGATAATATAAAAGTCTGAGGAAATGATATCAGTTGATAATAATAGCTTGATTAATTCTTCATCTAATTCTTTAGCATAACTGAATCATAAAATAACTTGTCAAATGATATCAGTTCTTCAGCTGCTTTCCCCTTTTTTGTCAAATATATCCATCTTGTCAGATAGCTTGCGAACGTGAGAAGAAAGAACCGTGACAGAGGATGACATATTTTCAATAGCAGTAGTCATTGTGACTTGCAGTAGTTCAATTTTCCGAGACACAAGCGATTCCACATTGTCGACGCGTTGTGTAATTAATTCTTGAGTGGCAGTCAGACTGGACATGATACCTCTATTTTTCTGAATATCACCAACTGAAAAATAGAGAGCGGTAACATCAGATTGAATATCTTTCAGTCTTTTCAAGGATTCCTGATTATCATCCAACTTCAGACTGTGCGAAAGTTGCGTATTTTGAATTTTGGAGATGGCAGTAATTATTTGACTCATACTGTCCTGCATATGTTGGACTTCTTCAAAAATGAGATCAAAATCTGCTGAAGATGGAGGATTGGATTGTCGAGAAGTGCTTGGTTTACTTGTATCAAGTTCAGACACGATCAGGGCTTGATCAATCGAAATTGTTTCAGTAACATTTCGAACTGAAATATCAGCAGCAGGGATTTCTGCTTGATCCCGAGGTGGTGAGGAAGGTTTTTGGTCAGTTGATGGTGACACAATCTGAACTGATGTCTCTAGGGAATGATCGATTGAGTCATCTGGCATATCAGTTGGTATGACCTGATCAGCAGATTGATCTGGTGGAACAATTTCCACTGAAGGAATAGTGACATCTGGATTGGTTTGATCAACAGAGTGATCAACTTTATCATTCACTGGTCCACTAAGGTGGGATTCCTCTACCACGGCTTGAATTACTTCATCAATATGAGCGAAAGACAGCTCTGCTTCAGTATATAGTTGTTGTTCAACAGGTGGTGAAGAAAGCTTATCAGAAATTGGCTCTTCAGTTGGAACAAGAACTAAAGCTGATGATGGTTCTGTTGTGTTAGAGGGTGCTTCTTCAACTAGTTCCACATCATCATCTGAATCTTCTTGGTAGACTACTAGTTCTTGATCCAATTCCCAAAATTTAATTCGAGAAAGTAGCCCTATAAGGTCAGTGTCAAGCTGAGTAATTACAGCTTGATCAGCATATGCAGTAGGACCAGTTGGCAAGTAGTTGTTTTTAAGCTTAGTTACAAATTGAGCCAACTTCTTTGCTCTCATCTGATCAAAGAAATAACTTTTCCTCTCTAAGGCTTGAGCAATAGAGGCAGCTTTGACAGTTCGAAGAGCAAAGGCCTCCAGCTTGATGAATTTTCTGAGCCCGGACTTTTCCTTCAGTTGCTTGGCAAAAACCTCAGTACGATAGGCTACCCAAGCATCATAGTACTTAGTCTTTGCAGCAGCAAAACTGTTCACTTTTCCCCATACCAGATCAATATGAGTTTGAATCGGGTTGGAGGGTCTGGGTTCTGCAATCAATTTCCCTTTCCCTTTATCAGTACTCATGATATGAGGAATTTCCAGTCCGGTTCGAGTTGATTCAATCTGTTCTACAAGCTTTATTCCTTTGGGTCTGACAGGTGCTACACCAATTGGTCGAGGTATTTGAGTAACAGGAGCTTGGGTCCTAACTGATTTCTTTATGGTACTTACTGAATCAGCTTGTGGAATAATCTGTAGAGGAACTGCTTCTATAGGCTGCTGATCAGTAAAGGAAATCATTTTGTCAGTAGGAATGGATACCTCAGAAGTAGTTTTAACCCTTTGAGTTCTTGGCTTCTTCGCAATTTGAGGTGATGAAGTCTTATCTGACTCTGATGTACTCAAAATCAACTTCCTTTTGGCAACCTTCAGTTGAGCCAACGTTTTGGTTTTCTTGACTGATTTGGGAGCAGCTAACTGGGTCCCAATTTCCTGTTTGATTCGCACAAACTGAGTAGGAGATATGTCCATTTTGGATTTGATTGGCATCGTGTTCTTTGCATTGAACACCTTAAATTTCGACGTCTTCTCAGATTCCTCAGCCACTAAACCTTTTGCTTTCAGCAGATAACTGATTTGAACAGCAAAACCCTTGGATTGTTTAGGAGACAGAAACATATTCTTCAAAATATTAAATATGAGATGCTTCCAGTTAAATTTGTGATTAGCCATTATTACAGTAATGGCCTGAAATTTCTCCAAAGTTAGGGCAGCAAATGATCCAGCTTTTGCCAAAAGCCCTTTAGCAATTACATCGGCCAGCAATTGAACTTCATGCTTGAGTTCCTTTTTAGGATCATAAACTTTAATCTTCTGTCCATCAGCAGAGAGAAGGGTTTGCATTTCCTCAATATCAGATGCTTTGACATCCGAAAGTTGTGCCATTCCATCAGAAGGTAAGAGAAATAAGTCACCAAGAGAATCTTCAGAGATGATCAGTAACTGACCATTGATAGTAGAATTGATATTTCCCTCAGAATCAATCACGGCAGAAGAGTAGAAATCCTGAAGTTCTTTGGGATAGATATCCTGAGAGGATTGTCCCAAAAATGTTCTTAGACCAGCAGCTTCAAGTTTCTGAAATACTTTCTGAACTTCAGCATCGCCGAAGGATAAGATAGATCCAAAATCGATGGCCATAGCATTTAGCATGAAAGCGGGAATTTGAGTCGCCATTGAATGCTGAAAAATTTCTTGAAAGAAAATTCGAATGATGAGGTAGTTGTTGCTCTAAAGATGATTTGAAGTAGTCGAAAAGTAAAACTGAAATGAAGCGGGTAATTGTACTAATGTTTGTGACTGTTTGAATTTTTGGACACGTGTCAGTCCAATAAAATTTTGAGTAAAAATATGTGTACGTGTGCTATAATCGTGTTTGTAAAATAATGAGCGGCTAAAATTGATTCCACGTCATAAATTAAAATTCATTATTAGTTTAGCAGACAGTCACATCATTTGATTTGAAATATAATTGGTTAATTAGTTAACTTATATGAGAAGATTAGTGGAAAATTCGACTGGTAGATCAGTTGATAAGACTGGGTTCTTTCAGTCGAGAGTTCACTAACAACTGTCTTCTCAGTTAACTTCTTCAGCCATTATTCCCCCTTAATAAATGCATTAACGCAAAATGACGGCTATAGTCGGTAATGATTAAAGTGAGTATGGTGCTCGGCATAGCAATCGTCACAGAGTGAAGTGTCCTTTCATTTCCCTCTTGGCCTATAAATAAGAGTGAAAGGGTTAGCCAAAATTATCTCAGCAAGTAAGTTTCAAAGATAAGGAAAATGGCAGAAGCTGGAAGCTCAAGCGACGCTCAGTTTACACTGCAGGCCAGGAAGCAGTCCATAGAAGATGAAGTCTTCTATGCTAGCCTTCCTTACTGGGAGGAGATGCAGGAACTGGAGTTCCTGTATTACTCTGGGCGGGTCTCTTCTTTCAGGCGAAAGGCCCAACTTCAAGAGGTGCGAGAGCTCCTAGAGGTTCCTGCGGGGGTGGACCTTTTTAAAGAGTGTTATCTCTACAAGCTCTTTCTTCTGAAGGAGCTAGAGATCCTCCGCCGCATCGCTGCCTCCCACAATTTCTGCAAAACCTCTTCCTCAGCACTAGCTGCATGGATGAGTTTGTGGATAATTGCTGTGGAGAATGAATATGAAATTGTAACCGGCTCCTCTTCTTAATAAAATATTTATTATGTTTTATCGTCTTTGTTCTTTTATTTCTGCCTGCAATGATCTGGAAGAGATATAATCACAAACACTTGCTGACATTAGTTAAGAACTCATAAGAGTAAGCAACTCATTTATATATTCAGTAAAACAGCAATAAAGGTTAACAACAAATTACGATCAATGATTATGTAATCCTGTTATATGATCTAATGACATGCTAACAGTCATCAGTTTTGATAAGTAAATAAATGAACTAATAAAATTCAAACTGTTATTAACTGATATCTTAATTGTCCTCGGTAAATGTGAGAGTCGATTTAATTGACTTGTGATTCTTCAACTTATTCAACACCTTTTTCTTATAAATGAGATGATAGTGGTGATAATGTGATCAGTTCAAAATTATTTCAACATGTCTGATTCTGATGCATGCAGTAGCACGCATGTTCATGTGACTGATCAGTCAGCCCCTCGTTTAGCTGAAATTAAAAGAAAGATGGAGAAATATGTTTTTCAGAAGGTATTGACAACCTGGGAAAAGATTGATGAGTTGAAGATGGTGAGTGACAGTGGTGTCATTCCTACTCGTGCTCAGGAGAGAAGAGCACTGAAATACCTTGCTCGTTTTGAGGTTAGCCACGTTAATGATTTGGTTGAAGACAAATGTCTTTTAGAAGCAATGCTATGGAAGGAGTGGCATGTTGTTGATAAGATTTCAAAGTCAAGGGCATTTGCTGGAGTTCGAATTTATGAGTTGAATGACTGGGTTAGGGCATGGCTAGATACAGTTGGATCTATGATTTCTTCTGTAAATTGGGAACGTTGGTATTCTTAATGAAATATTATTATCAATTTGTTGTATTCTTATTTTCTGCACTTAATTCTGTTAGTGAAGTTATATCAATTAAACCAAGAATATTTCGGAAATAAGAAAACTTAGCCTCTGGTAATGGTTTTGTGAAGATGTCTGCTGCTTGTTGTTCCGTTGAGACGTATTCTAATCTGATGTTCTTCTTTAGTGCATGATCTCTGATGAAATGATGTCTGACATCTATATGCTTAGTCCTGGAGTGAAGAACTGGATTGTATGCAATAGCTATTGTACTAGTGTTGTCACAGAATATTGGTGATTCCTTTGCATCAACACCATAATCTTTCAGTTGTTGCTGAATCCAGATCAGTTGGGCACAGCAGCTTCCAGCAGCAAGATATTCTGCTTCAGTTGTGGAAGTTGCTATGGATGTTTGCTTCTTACTGAACCAAGAGATCAGTCTGTCTCCAAGAAACTGACATGATCCACTTGTACTTTTACGATCAAGTTTGCATCCTGCATAATCTGCATCTGAATAGCCAACTAAATTGAAATATGAGTCTTTAGAGTACCATAAACCAACATTTTCCGTGCCTTTAAGATATCTCAAGATACGTTTGGCCGCAGAAAAATGTGATTGCTTAGGGTTAGCTTTAAATCTTGCACATATACATACAGCAAACATAATATCAGGGCGACTAGCAGTTAGGTACAATAAAGAACCTATTAAACCTCTGTATAGTGTCGTCTCAACTGATATTCCCCCTTGATCAGTGTCTAATTTAACTGATGAACTCATTGGAGTGCTTGCTGCTGAACAAGATTCCATGCCAAATTTTCTTAGCAATTCCTTGGTATATTTGGTTTGACTAATAAATGTTCCTGAATCCAGTTGCTTCACTTGTAAACCAAGAAAGAATGTCAGCTCACCCATCATGCTCATCTCGAATTTATCCTGCATCAGCTTGGAAAATTTCTTGCATAATTTGGGGTTAGTTGACCCAAAAATAATATCATCAACGTAAATTTGAACAAGTAAGATATGATCATTTTTCGAGAATTTAAACAAAGTCTTATCAACTGATCCAACAGAAAAATCATGATCAGTTAGGAATTTTGAGAGGGTTTCATACCAATCCTGTGGAGCTTGTTTGAGACCATATAATGCCTTGTTTAAATGATAAACGTGATCAGGAAAATTATGATTGACAAAATCTGGAGGTTGTTCAACGTAGACTTCTTCTTGCAATTGGCCATTTAGGAATGCACTTTTCACATCCATTTGATAGACTATAAAGTTTTTGAAGGATGCATAGGCAAGAAATATTCTGATTGCCTCCAGTCTTGCAACTGGTGCATATGTTTCATCATAATCAATTCCTTCTTCTTGTCTATACCCTTGTGCCACTAACCTTGCTTTGTTGCGCACAACTGAACCATCTTCGTTTAGTTTGTTTCTGTACACCCATTTTGTACCTATAACAGTTTTAGAAACTGGTCTTGGAACTAAGTTCCAGACATTGTTATGAACAAACTGATTTAGCTCTTCTTGCATTGCATTAATCCAATTAGGATCAGTAAGAGCTTCGGCAGTTTTTGTTGGTTCGATTTGAGATACAAAAGCTGAATGAATAAATAAATTGAGCATCTGATTTCTTGTTCTTACTGGATCAGATGGGTTACCTATTACCAGTTCTGGAGGATGTGATTTCTTCCATCTAAATTCAGCATTGGGTGCTTCACAGCCAGCAAATTCTTCATTAGGTAACTGAATGTTCTCAGTTTCAGTTGGAGCTGATTCAGTTGATAATTGATTTTCATTAGTTTGCTCCACTAACTGATTGTCAAGATTTGCTTTCAATTCAGCTGGTTGATCCAATATCTCAGGTTCAGGTGTATGAAAGATATTCTGATTATTACGACTTTCGTCTGAGTCATCATCTTCCAGACTGATATCTGTAAATCGATCAGCTAGCTCAACTTGATCAGTTGGCTTATCGATTAGTGCAGTTTCGTCAAAATCAACATGTGCAGATTCTTCAACATTCAAGGTTTTCTTATTAAATACTCTGTAAGCTATGCTAACTGATGAATATCAAGGAATATTCCTTCTGCTGATTTGACATCGAATGCTTTTAGATAATTTTTACCATTGTTATGAATAAAACATCTACAGCCAAATATTTTGAAGTAAGTGATTATGCTTTTTCTTCCATGCCAGATCTCATATGGTGTTTTCTTGTGATTTTTATTAATCATTGATCTGTTCTGAGTGTAGCATGCAGTGTTTACTGCTTCTGCCCAAAATCTTTGAGAAATACCTGAATCAGCAAGCATCGTTCTAGCAGCATCCTTAAGAGTCCGATTCCTTCTCTCAGCTACACCGTTTTGCTGAGGTGTTCTTGCTGCTGAGAACTCATGCTTGATTCCAGTATTTTCTAAAAAGTTTGAAAGTGTTTGATTGATGAATTCAGTTCCTCGATCAGATCTGATTCGATCAATCCCAACTGATTTTTCATTTAAAAGTCTTTTGAAGAGTTTAATCAGTTGTGCAGCAGTATGGTCTTTGGATTTGAGAAATATAACCCAAGTAAATCTTGAAAAGTCATCTACGACCACTAAGGTGTATTTCATTCCCCCTAAGCTCATGACTGGTATTGGACCAAAAAGATCCATGTGCAATAATTCTAAGCATCGGGATGAAGATTTACAGCCTTTGTTTTGAAAGAGGATCGAACTTGTTTTCCATACTGACATGCTGAACAAAGTTTTTCTTTTGAAAAATTTATTTTGGGCAAACCAGTTACAAGTTCATGCTTACTGAGATAGGCAATAGATTTAAAATTTAAATGATTTAACCGTTTATGCCACAACCAGTTTTGAGATGATTTAGACGCAATAAAGCATACTGGTGTATAAGGTTGATCATTCCAGCTGACTTTTTAAGTGTTTCCACACCTTTTGCCAGTTAGAATAATCTCTTCAGTTGAGTTTTTGACTGAACAAGAGTGTTTGTCAAACTGAACTGAGAATCCATTATCGCATAACTGACTAATGCTTATCAGATTATACTTAAGATTCTCGACTAATAAAATATCATTAATGGTGAAGTTACCATGGATAAGCTTACCCTTACCCACAGTTTTACCTTTGGAATTATCCCCAAAACTGATGTTTGGACCATTGTATTTGACCAGTTGAGACAATAAGTTTGAATCTCCTGTCATGTGTCGTGAACATCCACTGTCCAGATACCATATTGATCCAATGCTTGTACTTATTGCCTGCAATTAAATACAAAATAAGATTCTGGTACCCTTTTCTATTTGGGTCCAAAGTTGATTAGTCCTTTAGGAATCCAGACTTGAATCAGTCTAACTGACCGTCCTGTTGCTGTATTCCATATGGTCCTTCCCTGTTTGTGTGTGCTTGGTGTATGGTGTGTAGATGATACAACATGTGTTTTGACCTTTTTCAACTGATTATTCAGCCGATATCTTTTCTGAATTGGCTTACTGTTGTAGTAGTTTGAGTAGCCATATGAATATTTTCTGCTGAGAGTTTTTGGTTGCTGATTCCATGAGTCAGTCTTACCCTTTGGATTATATCCAATTCCACATCTCATGCCTTTATTCATATTCTGAGATGGCTGTTCAATCAGTTTGCTCGACTCTTCTTGATTTTGTACCATAACTGATTTTACAAAGTGAATGTATTTCCCTTTGTTCATATTCAGTTTTGGTTGAGTATCTTGGGAAGACAAATCATCTTTACCACAGAATCCTAAACCAGTTTTATCATCAACTGATTTCTGAGAATTCTGTATATTAGTTAAAGCTTTAGATGATTTGTTCCAAACTTGAATGAGCTCATTGAGCTTTGTATTTTCAAGCGACATTTTTTGAATCATTGATTGATTCCTGCTTCTTTCATCAGTGAGTTCAGCAATCTCCCTTCTCAGACTCAACATTTCAACTGATTCATCAGTTTTTGTTTTATTGTCTTTGGGATCATCTTGCTTTGCTCTGAGTTTTTCAAATGATAAAGCAAGCTTTTGATACTCATTGACCATGTCATGAAAAGTTGAGATGAGTTCTTCTCGTGTAAAATTAATAGAGCTAAAATCAAATACCTGCTCGCAGCTTGATTGATCTTCTATGTTATCTGCCATTAGACATGTTACTTCTTCCTCATCCTCACTTGAACTGCAAGAGCTTTCTGGATCTGACTCTTCGCTGTCAGTTTCTGCCCATTTGGCTTTGCTGTCTTCAGCTAGGAGTACTTCATGTTTCTTCTTGTAAGGCTTCTTTTCGTCCTTAGATCTTCTTTTGTGCTCATACATTTTCTTCTTTCTTTCAGTTGAGGTTTGATTATCCTTTTTAGGCTTTGGACAGTTGGCAATAAAGTGACCGGATTTGCCACAGTTGAAACATACAATAGACACTTCTCTGGAGTTGTTTCTTTGATAATTCTTCTGAAAATTTCCTTGATTTTTCCTCATGAATCTTCCAAATTTCTTAATGAATAGAGACATGGCATCATTGCTCAGCTGATCAGCAGTTTTCTCAACTGAACCAGTTGATTCATTTCTAACAGCAGTCAAGGCAGTAGTTGCTGCTGGAGTAGATGGTTCTCCTTCTCGAGTTTGAAGTTCAAACTCATATGCTTTTAGATCTGCAAATAAATCATGAAGTTCAACTTTGTTAAGATCTTTGGATTCCCTCATTGCCATAGTTTTGACATCCCATTCTTTGGGAAGTCCTCTGATTACTTTCAATACTACTTCTTTATTTGTATACACTTTTCCAAGTGCATTTAGTTCGTTGATGATACATCTTGTTCTTTCATCATACTCATCCATTGTTTCTCCCATCTTCATTCTGATGTTGTCGAATTTCTGCATAGCAACTGAAAGTTTGTTTTCTTTTGTTTGATCATTTCCTTCGCAAAGTTGAATTAACTTCTCCCAAATTTCTTTGGCAGTTTTGCACATTTTGATCTTACTGAACGTTACTTTGTCCAGTGTCTTATACAATATATCTTTTGCAACGTTTTCTAGATTTGCCTTTCTCTTGTCCTCTGTAGTCCACTCATCTCGAGGCTTTTCAATTCGGTGAGGTGCCCCTTCAGTGATAGCAACAGCTGTGTTTGCTTTCAAAATTTTCATGGGTCCGTCAGTTATGACGTACCACATGTCATCGTCTTGTGCAGCTAGATGAGCCTGCATTCTGATTTTCCAATCATCAAAATCTTCCCTGGAGAACATTGGAATCTTATTGAATGAAGACATAGTGATTAGATTGAGGATAGATAATCTTTGACAGGATATGCCTTGCTCTGAAACCACTTGTTAGGATCAGTTATTGACTAAGGAGTGTTTAGAAGGGGGGGTTGAATAAACACTTCTAGGAATTTAAATGTTTTTCTAAAAAGGTAGTTCAGTTTTGTTACAAACTGAACTAAGTATCCCGTCGGTCAATATCAATCAGTTAAACTGAATAAGCAGTTGCGGAAAATAAACTGATTGAAAGATAGAATATCTAACTGGAAATAAAGAGCTGAAGTAAAGATAACACAATATGTTTCTGGATGTTCGGAGAATTGAATAACTCCTACGTCACCCCTTCTATCACAAGGATAGGATATTCACTAAAAGACTTTGATCGAGTACAACGCTTGTACAGACCCACTTCAGTTAGGACTTATCTATTGCCTGAACTGAAACTCTTAGTATAATACAATGATCTCTGTAAGTAACTGAACTTAGCACTTATCGAATTATCAATATTTCAGAGTGCTAGTTTGCTCAATGTGTAGCCTTGATTGCTACGAGTAGATCTGATAAGTGTGAGCTGAGATTTTGACGGAGTAATGGCAAGTTTGAGATTGGTCAATCGTGTCTTGTCAACTGCTCTTTAGTCATATTTATAGACTTATCTTTCAACGGTAATTTTGAATTCTCGTATCCGTTGATTGCCACCTTATCATTTCTTGGACAATTTTCTCGATTGCCGCTTCATCATTTATTGTACGACGGCGTATTAATCTCAATAGCCGAAATACGTTGTTCTATGCAGTGCGGCTTTCCATATTCAGTTGCTGTCTGATATGTCTTTTTGTCTGTTGAATGATCTTTCCCGAGGTATCTTCAGTTGAGAAGCTTTAATGTTTTCGGCTGAATGTTTTAACTGATCTGTTCTCAACTGATCAGTTTGTGTCAACTGATTTCAGTTGAATGTCCAGCTGCTGAATTTGCTTTCATGTATTAGTTGATTTGATCGTTTGATTTGTGTTTTGTCAAACTCCAGAATTTAGTTTCCAACATTATAAGTACTAGGTGCAAATATTGGATTCATTATATCTAAACGTTTTCCAAATTCTATACGTAACCAACATGCATTTAAATCTAAGTTTTTAATCATGTAACTTAAGCATATAAACCATGTAAACATCCAGCTACCATCATAAAAATTATTTAAAGTATAAACTTACAGACTTGAGGCTTGACGACTGAGCTTTCCAGAACTAGCGATGGCACAACTTTTTGCTTGAACGTTGCTCTAATACCGACTGAAACGTCTACTACTTTTTTTTTAAAATATACTAGAATTTTTTTTCTTCCTTTTAAACTTTCGGCTGATCACTAAACATAGATAAATATACTTAGCACCATTTAAATAAGCTTACAAACTAATTATTTGGAAATCTAAAAACGTAGGGCAACACATAAAATCGTAAAACCAAAACTAAAACTAGCATTTTTCAAAAATAGCATAAACTTTTAAATCATCTCAAAAACAACTCAAAAGGATAAAAATCATAAAATCTTTAAAGTACTATAAGTCATCATAATGCGGAAAAACTAACAATAGTCCTCGGGTTATGTACACCATCAGTCCAGCCAGTTCAACCATCAAGTCCTCCAATATCATTATATACATCCTCACCTGCATCATTCACACTTAGTAAGTCTATTGACTCAGAAATCTTAACCGTAATAACAAGTAGTACATATACATTCACATGCCACAGTGAAAATATTTTTAATAAAATATCTATTCATGAACATGCATAACTTTAAACATTTTTTTCATCATAAAATTTTCCTTTTCATCATATATATATATATATATATATATATATATATATATATATATATATATATATATATATATATATATATATATATATACATACATTTTCTTTTATTTAATTCAGATATTAATTGTGACTTTCGCATCAGCTGTTGGTCGATTGATCAATCTTACGTATTACCATGGTACCAGGCGACGGGGACATGAGCGACACTCTCACCCGTAAACTGACCTTTGGTCTTACATGTCATCATATCCTTTCGTGTTCGTATTAGTTACCATCAAATCACCTCCTTCAAAACCTTTCATCATATCCATCACTTATAAAAATTTCATATATAATATCATTTTCTTTTAAACCAAGCATGCAACACATTTTTTAGCTTTAACTTTTTTCATTATGAAATCCCATAAACTTTCCAAATAAACATTTTAACATTCATTATAGCATCCAGGACACTGCTAGGGCGTCTAACCTTTTTTCAGGGACAAAATGACTGTTTTCCCCTGAAATCATAACTTGACCATTTTACCCTTAAACCTTAAAAAAACGACCCGAATCCATCCAAACTTATCATAACACCTTAAAATACACTCATAAAAATTTCTTAGACTTAAACTTAAGCTCCTTGACCATATTCGCAATTCGTTTTTTAAGACTTGAACCAAAGTCCTGGTTTTAACCTGAATCAATTCGAAAATTAACCAAATTTTACTAAACTTGTAATGCTCGGGATTTTATTTATGGTAATCTGAGATTAATCTGAAATGATTTATGGATTAATTGATGTGATTGTAGATAGAAAGTATTAGACCGGGAAAGACGAGAAAAGACGCAAAATTATGTGCGAGGGTGTGCTTTTCGCGCACATGCGCAACATGATGCGCGAGCCATGCGCGGGATGGCAGAAGAACCCGCGCATATGCGCGGCGTGAGGGCGCGCATATGCGCGAGGTGTCCAGTAGCAAAAGTTAATGTCAAGAGGACCTCGCGCATATGCTCTGAGTGAAGGCGCGCATATGTGCGAGAACTGCCGAGATACACGCGCCGAGACTTTGTGTCTAGCGCATATGCGCCGATGGTGGTCGCGCATATGCGCGAGACGTGCAGTATGAATATTAAGCCACGTTGCTTGAATATGCATGATGTGTGTATATATATATATATATATATATTTATATATATATATATATATACATACAAACTTAAGTATTATTCATAAGAAAGAAAAAAAACGAGGAGACGGCTCAAGTTCTGATTTTGAATTACGAACGATCCGCCCGTTTGAATTGAAATCTGAGCACAGCATCGAGTCCCTAGCGACAACAGCTTCAACAGGACGTAAGTTTTGTTACGTTTAGATACAATTTGAAATTATGATATTGTCAGAAATCGAATATGAATCATATATGGTGTTTCTGATATAGTAGACATCATATAATTGAAGTCAGATCGAAGAACAGACTGTGTATATAATTGTTATGATTTTCTGAGTTGATATGACTGAGATTGTACCGATTTTAGATTATGATCTATTATCGTTGGGGTTATGAGTTGTATTGATACTGATTATGTCCCGTGATAGTATGTCTGTGATGTTGAGATTGATCGGGTTATCAAGACTGTATTATTACACAGTTAAAACATCAGCAGATTGACATTTGATTAGATTCAATATTGATTAAGATTGTATCGTCATATCGTTGACATTAATCTGATTATGTTTTGATTCGAGTATTGATCAGAACAAGTATTGAATTGAGTTGTATTTTGACACAGTCTATTCGATATTATCATTCCAGATTTGATATGGACAGATTTGACTTCGAGACTTCGATTTCCTCAGATCGAGAATACAAAGGTATAAGTCAATGTGGTATTGGGAGATCGACTCAAGTAGGATATACTTGAGTTTCCCTAAATCACATACTTACTGTTAATATATGTATTGATTTAATTTGATATGCTTGTTCTATTGATTTATAGGAAGCATGTATTAGACGAGTGATCTTGTGACAGAAGTGCCTGATAGTGGTGGGATCGCCACGGGCACATTGCACGATGTCACAAGATAGTGAATTGGTGAAAGTGCCAAAGTCTATCACGTATAAGTCACCGGATGATTGGCTATCGATGTGGATAGAATTGGAGTTTCTTCTATTACTGGTGATCGATACCATATCGATGTGGATAGAATTGGAGTTTCTTCTATTACTGTTGATCGATATGGAATGCTAACGTCTCGAAACCGCGATCCCTAAACTAGGAATGAGTCTAGTCTTAGATGTGGAGTCACGAGTCTGGTTGATAGTTTTATATGGATTATGTTCTTAGGAACTAATATAGTATTATTAGTTCATGTTCCCGATTGTGGTACATGTGCACAGTATGATTTATAGTTTGATATTGATTCATGTTTCTGATTTTGATACATGTTATGAATATATGCTTCATGCTTTTATATCTGTTATATGAAATGCATGTTTCGTTGATTTATACTGGGAATATAATTCTCACCGGAGTTTCCGGCTGTTGTCTTGTTTGTATGTGTGCATGACAACAGGTGGGACAGATTCAAGGTCAAGAAGAGAACGTGACAGGACTAGATAGCGTGGAGATCCGGGCTCAGAAGTAAATTAGGATTCAACACTTGATATATAGTAATTGAACCCTAGTTGGACCAGAATGTATTCAGTACCGGACTTGTACTTTAATAATTAATATGTATTTCGGATTGATTTACATTACGTTTCCGCAATGTATAAAAAAAAAATTAGACCTTGTTTATTATAATTGATTAATTAGTCTCAAAGATGATTAAGAATCGAATTAGCGTCCGGGTCCCCACAACAGGTGGTATCAGAGCGATAGATCCATTAGAGTAAGACTGAGATAGAGGCTAGTGAGCGGGGTAGATTGAGTTTTCTTTCCTTGCATGTGATTGCTAGCATGTCATTTATTATAATGTTGATTTACATTGTATACGCTAATAGTGCAGTATGTTTTATATTTTTGTTTGAAGATACATGTTACCTGAATATTTGAGTTGATGTGGTAATGTGTATTATTTGAGGACGAATCAGAACCAATTCTTGATCAGAGGTAAGCTGATCGGAAAGGGACTGAGACGGATTTGTCTCATGTGATTTCTAACTCTTGTGGTTATCAGATATACCTCCTAGAATAATTCCGGAACGGGATAGTACTGCGACCAGTCAGATGGATGTGTCAGAAACTCCGATGGAAACAATGATGAAGAGGTATCAGTCGTTTCAACCGCCAATTCTGAAGGGTACTGAGACGCCACTCGATTGTGAGAATTGGTTAGAGGATATAGAAATGCTATTTGAATTTTTGGGTTTCACAGATGATTGTAGAGTTAAACCAATTGGGCATCAGTTACGAGAAGTCGCAAGGAGTTGGTGGCTGGTAACCAAAGAAGCCTTAGAACAGCGTAGTTCAGTGATTACGTGGAATATTTTTAAAGTTGAATTCAATCAAAGATTCTTTCCCGTATCATACAGACAGGTTAAAAGTGCAGAGTTTGTAAATCTAAGACAGGGTCAGTTGAATATTGATGAGTATTTGGCACAGTTCTTCACCTTGCTATGTTTTACCCCTCATGTGGCTAGGAATAATGCACCTGTATTTGATCAGTTCATCCAGGGATTGAATCCGGAGATACGTACATTGGTAAATGTGAAACCACCAAATAACTTTGCTGATACCCTGAACAGAGCCAAAAAAGCAGAAACAGTTCTGATGAGACAAAAGAAAGCTTCGTATGTTCTTCCAGCACCGAGACCACAACAACTGCCTCCCAGAATCGAGATTGGCAGCAGCAGTAGTGGAAGGAAAGAACAGTTGAAAGCTCGAAAGAAGCAGTTCAAGAAGTTAGGAAGCGGTTCATCTAGCTCCAGTGGTTCTAGCCCGAGTTATACCGGAGTTTATTGTAGAACCTGTGGAGGAAGACATCCAACAGAGCAATGCCGAGGTGTATTTGGTAGTTGCCATGTTTGTCGACAACCAGGACACTTTGGTAAAGTCTGTCCACAGTGAGGTTTCCGGAGATTCTAGGGAACAGAACCATCTGGACCAGTGGCACCGCCTGATAGACAATCACCGGTTGTTCACTCTTTCCAACCGCCGACGACTTCTCAAGCACAACCAAGTCCAGGACATACCTGACGAGGTAGTGGAAAGTACTGATTTACCGTATGAATTATATTGCATATGTATTGATAGATACTAATGCATTCCATACGATTGTTCTTTAATGAATTGCATTGACATATGCTTTGAGTATTGAGTTATTATATGTTGTAGTATTGATCTCTTTTCTATTGGGGAGAGATTTTATATCAATGATATCTGTTGGATTTTGTATGCTACAGTACGACAGATATGAGATTGAGTTAGATAATATAGTACTTGGTGTCATTTGATTCTGACTGCATTATTGATATTGATGTGCTGGCCAAGTACAGAGCTATCATAGATTATTTCCAGGAAATGGTAAGAGTCGGACCTGAAATGGATGAAGAATGAACATGGTACGGTAAGAATTCTGGATTTAGAATACCTTTGATATATGTGATGTTCATAATTCAATGATTATCGAAAGGAACGAAGTGATTCCTTATGTACTCAGTTGATTTACTAAAATTGAGCGTATCATTGACTGATTTGCCAGTGATAGAAGAGTTTCTAAAGTCGACTTAGATGAACTTCCGGGTTGCCTTTAATCAGGAAGATTGATTTCAGTCTTGACTTGATATCAGGTACTGTTATTACTTTTATAATTTCGTACAGAATGATATTGATTGAATTGAAAATTTTGAAAGATCAGATAGCAGATTTAGTAACCGAGAGTTACATCTGATTGAATGTTTCTCGTTAGGGTTGTATCAGCTATAGTGGTGAGTTGATAAACTCAGTGTTCAGAATATTTTGATAATTTTCGGATGTATTTATTTATGATATTCTGGTATATTCGAAGATTATGACTGCTTTGTTGAATATCTGAGTATTGTATTGAATATTCTGGGAACTGGAGAGTTTCATATAGGAACTGTGGAAATGTGTATTTTGACTGAGACATATTGTATTCAGGGTTTGTGATATCTGAATATGATATATCTGTTGATTCGAGCAAAGATGAGACCGCGATCAGTTGACCGGGATTAATATCCGTGTCAGAAATTTGTAGTTGCATGAGTTAGCAGACTGCTGTATCTGTTTGTTATTTTGAATTGCTTGTGAATGATTATTTTTCTGCAGCAGTATTTGATACAAATTGTGTACATTTAAGATTCGATACGGTACAAGCCGAATCAAAGCTGATTTTGAGAGTTTAAACAGTTCAGAAAGTTGATCAGAATGGGCAGAATTTAATATCAGTAGTCAGAACGGAGTATCGATCTGAATATCAGGTATGTGATACTGTATTTTATGTGAATAACCGACTTGTTTGTGTCCAATATTTTGAATCTAAAATGACAGATATGGTCAGAAGTGCACAGTAGTCAGTATTTATCCGGGTAACAAAATTTGTACTGAAATGTCTAAATCGCCGACAGATGAAGACAGAAAGATAGAAACCAGGGGATTGGTTATACAGATTATTGATTTCTTAATAGAAATGGGAGTACATTTCTATGAATTTTGTGACGAAACTACCGAAATATTTTTAAGACTGTACTGTGATGTGATTGTGATTGACAGATTGCTCGAATCTGCCTATATTATGTGGTACATGGTGAAGTACAAATATGACGGGACGACTGAGATATATATCAGAAAAGTGGGCAGATTGCACTGAATGCCAAGTTGATTATATCATACCATGATTTTAAGTTGATTTTTTACTTTTGGCAGAATATACAACAAGATCTTTAACCTATAGTTTATAAATCGACGGATAGTTGGAGCGAACTATCCTGATACTGGAGGATATTCAGGAACTATTGTGCTAAATTTTAGCACTAGTTGACATGATTTATTGTCACTTGTAAATTATCGTATAACGATAGCTATCCGATGAGTATCGAGATAGCATCATTCGAGGAATTGTACAGTGAGAACTGCAGATTTTCTTCGTATGGGGATTATATCTCGGTGATACCCGAGATTGGATTTGATGGGATCAAAGATATGAAAAAGAAATTGAAACTGATTCAGAAGAGAATAAAGAAAACGCAGAATAAATAGACTGAATATGTCAACGTCGGATGATGACTGTTGATATTTGAGGTTGAAGATTGAATGTAACCCTGATTGAAATTATCAGATTGATAGGAGATGATAGTATTGATTTGTTATGAGCTATTAATTGGTATATACGGATGTTGTATAGCCAGTATTGTGAGATTGATTCTATCATCAGTTATTCCGAGTGGTATTACAAGATTATACTTTTTGATTTATTATTCCAGATTGGAGTTAGGGATCCATGAAAGAAAATAATCCAGAATGAAGAATATTCTGCTGTTGAACATACAGTAAAGTGGTCAGGGTATCAAAAGAGAATATCTGAAAGACAGAATCTGATATAAGACTGAGATTTCAGAATTGTTTCATTGCAATGGGTTTTCTGATTAACCTCTATTATACATTTCTTTCTTTATCTGATTGATTGCCTGTGATTTCGAGGACGTCGAACCTTAAGGGGGAGAAATGTAATGCCCGGGATTTTATTTATTGTAATCTGAGATTAATCTAAATGATTTATGGATTAATTGATGTGATTATAGACAGAAAGTATTAGACCGAGAAAGACGAGAAAAGACGCAAAATTATGTGTGAGTGTGTGCCATTTGCGCACATGCGCGACGTGATGCGCGAGGCATGTGCGGAATGGGCAGAAGACCCCGCGCATATGCGCGGCGTGAGGGCGCGCATATGCGCGAGGTGTCCAGTAGCAAAAGTTAAGGTCCAGAGGACCTCGCGCATATGCACCGAGTTAAGCCGCGCATATGCGCGAGAACTGCCGAGATACACGCGCCGAGACTTTGTGTCTCGCGCATATGCGCCGATGGTGGTCGCGCATATGCGCGAGACGTGCAGTATGAATATTAGGCCACGTTGCTTGGATATGCATGATGTAAATATATATATATATATATATATATATATATATATATATATATATATATATATATATATATATACATACAAACTTAAGTATTATTCAGAAGAAAGAAAAAGAAACGAGGAGACGGCTCAAGTTCTGATTTTGAATTGCGAACGATCCGCCCCTTTGAATTGAAATCTAAGCACAGCACCGAGTCCCTAGCAACGACAGCTTCAACAGGACGTAAGTTTTGTTACTTTTAGATACGATTTGAAATTATGATATTGTCAGAAATCGAATATTAATCATATGTGGTGTTTCTGATATAGTAGACATCATATAATTGAAGTCAGATCGAAGAACAGACTGTGTATATAATTGTTATGATTTTCTGAGTTGATATGACTGAGATTGTACCAATTTGAGATTATGATCTATTATCGTTGGGGTTATGAGTTGTATTGATACTGATTATGACCCGTGATAGTATGTCTGTGATGTTGAGATTGACGGGGTTATCAAGACTGTATTATTATACCGTTGAAACATCAGCAAATTGACATTTGATTAGATTCAGTATTGATTGAGATTGTATCATCATATCGTTGACATTAATCAGATTATGTTTTGATTCGAGTATTGATCAGAACAAGTATTGAATTGAGTTGTATTTTGACACAGTCTATTCGATATTTTCATTCCAGATTTGATATGGACAGATTTGACTTCGATGCTTTGACTTCCTCAGATCGAGAAGACAAAGGTATAAGTCAATGTAGTATTGGGAGATCGACTCAAGTAGGATATACTTGAGTTTCCCTAAATCACATACTTACTGTTATTATACGTATTGATTTAATTTGATATGCTTGTTCTATGGATTTATAGGAAGCATGTATTAGACGAGATTAGATGAGTGATCTTGTGACAGAAGTGCCTGATAGTGGCACATTGCACGATGTCACAAGATAGTGAATTGGTGAAAGTGCCAAAGTCTATCACGTATAAGTCAATTGACGATTGGCTATCGATGTGGATAGAATTGGAGTTTCTTCTATTACTGGTGATCGATACCATATCGATGTGTATAGAATTGGAGTTTCTTCCATTACTGGTGATCGATATGGAATGCCAACGTCTGGAAACCGGGATCCCTAGACTAGGAATGAGTCTAGTCTTAGATGTGGAGTCACGAGTCTGGTTGATAGTTTTATATGGATTATGTTCTTAGGAACTGATATAGTATTATTAGTTCGTGTTCCCGAGTGTGGTACATGTGCAGAGTATGATTTATAGTTTGATATTGATCATGTTTCTGATTTTGATACATGTTATGAATATATGCTTCATGTTTTTATATATTTTATATGAAATGCATGTTTCGTTGATTTATACTGGGAATATAATTCTCACCAGAGTTTCCGGCTGTTGTCTTATTTTTATGTGTGCATGACAACGGGTGGGACAGATTCAGGGTCAAGAAGAGAACGTGACAGGACTAGATAGCGTGGAGATCCGGGCTCAGAAGTAAATTAGGATTCAGCACTTGATATATAGTCATTGAACCCTAGTCGGACCAGAATGTATTTAGTACCGGACTTGTACCTTTATATTTAATATGTATTTCGGATTGATTTACATTACGTTTCCGCAATGTATAAAATAAAAAAAATTTAGACCATGTTTATTATAATTGATTAATTAATCCCAAATATGATTAAGAATCGAATTAGCGTCTGGGTCCCCACAAAACTTGAACCATAGCTTAATCACACCTAACCATACCTTATGCAACCCAAATCAAGTTGTTTATATCACTCGTAATAGTCTAGGAGTCTACTGAAAATTTTTGCACTCTTTTTCGAAAACCCTAACTTGAACAAACCATGAGTCCCATCGATCCTAGCCTTTAACCGCCAAGTCCAGACCCTATGTGACAAACATAAAAATTATACATTAATTAAATATTTTATAATATAAATTTATAGTTTTTGTTTTATTAAATGTTTAAATATTATATGTTTTATAATAAATTGTATAAAAAATAAATTGTTGTGTAATTATAAGTTTTACTATTTTTTATAGTTTGATAAAACAAGAGTAACATTGGTGTTGCAAATGGGATTAAGATGATTCATGGACCTATAGAAAGTATGATAATATCTACACTATTGGTGACAAACATGTATGAGATAAAAAATATTCTCAAAATTGAGATCAAATTAAACAACAAATAAAGTTACCAAAGGAGAGGCAGCTTTACCATGCTCTAATATTTTTTTCCATATCTATCAAATTACTTGGTCAAATATTGAAAAAAAAATACCACAATTCAAAAAACTCAATTATCTACGTGTTTTGTTTTATGTAGAAAAAAAATTCGGATGGGAATATTAGAAAAGTGATGTGTATGTTGACATAATTTCTTGGAACACCAATGAAGACTTATGTGTAAAAAAATAATATTTTATTTGTAGTTGTCTCCCAAAATTTGTCTATAAATAGGGGTGAATTGTAATGTATTGAGATATCCCTCATTTTATGAACAAACCTTTGAGTTCATAATATTTTTCTCTTTGTTTTTCTTTTATTTCTTCATTTAAATATAATTACCATGTTAATTTAATATTCAAAGTTTTACACTTTGAATAATGAGTAGCTAACTTCCCAAAGTTGAGATGAAAAGGTGAAACTCTTGACATGATAATAAGGTTATTAAAAGGTAAAAATCTATTTTTTTATATTATTTAATCATTATTTATTGTTTATGTTATATTTATTTCTTTAAGCATTATTATACCCTACTTATAAGTGATGTCTTAATTTATTGTTGCTATATGTTACACTAAATTATTGGAACCATTTAAATGTTAGTTTGGTATTACCAACCATTTAAAGTGGATGCCTTGATTTATTATATATGAATATATGATAATATTAATTTCTTGGTACCATTTAAATGTATGTTTGGTTTTACCAACCATTTAAAGTGCATGCTTTGATTTATTAAATATCAATATATCATAATATTATTTTCTCGGTACCATTTAAATTTTAGTTTAGTTTACCAACTATTTAAAGTGGCAACCTTGATTTAGTATTTAAAAATATATTTAAATATATATATATATATATATATATATATATATATATATATATATATATATATATATATAGATATATATATAAATATATATATAGCACAATAAATACCTGATAACATTTATAAGTTTTGGTATATATACTTATAAGATAATAAAATATAACATAATATAAATATGATTATTTAATATATTGAAACCATTTTTCAATAATATTCATTAATTTTAACTTTATTAAAATACCAAGAGTGGATCATTCCATCTTAACTACTTTAATTAAAATTTGAACAATTAATATTCAAACAATTAAAAGAAAAAACAAATAAAAAAACAAAAATACATTGTAGAGGACTTTTAATTACCTTAGTTTCTCTGTGGATACGATATCCGGACTCACCGAATTATACTACTTGTGGACAACCTGTTCTTCAGAGTGCAACAATCAAAGTCGCATCACTATGCAACCTTCCTAGAACCCAGACTGAACCCTTAGGACTCTACTATACCAACCCTAGCTATCCTTGCATGCACAACCCTTAAGATCTTACCCTCCAAGCCTCGCGTGACCCAAGCATCGCGTGTCTGCCCTAGCCATTGCATCAACCTTCCCCCGACCCATCTAGAACGACCCTACAGCCCTCCTAGTACCCTTTAACAAGTCCCAACAGTAGCCCGCAGCCGCGCCTTCCTAGACACCAAAATCGAGCCCTAGTTTCCATAAAAACCCAAGAAAACGTGCAACCTCTTGCCTTCTTCTTTCCAGCCTTTAACGGAAATCTAGGGACCCTTAAACCTACTGAAATTCGTCTCTTTTTATGGATCTAATATGGCATCCCCTTTGTGCATCAATAAACATCAAGAACCATGCAAGAAAAATCATATTTTCCATGTATATGCCCTAAAACAAAAATAATGGAAAGAGGACTATATTTGTAGAACCCAAACTTAGCACACGCATAACCCATATATTTATTTAATTATTAAATCATTTAATTAATATTAAAAATGAGTTTTAAGCCATGCACGATTTATGTGAATGCATTATTTTAAATTATTTATGTTTATGTGATGCAAGTTAAAATGTTTTTCGAGTTTAACGTTTCAGGCGATTATTCGAGGCGGGACCGAGGAAAAGAGACCGGTGACGAGTTGGCAAATTTTAAATGTGGTATTTTATTTTATGTTGAAGTTGGGGCATTTTAAATAAATTCTAGAGTTTTAGTATTTTAACAGCCTAATATCTTGATTAGGTGATTTTTATGATGGTAACTTTTAAATATTTGCCACTTGTACATTCTATTTCAAATCTAGAGATATTATTAAAAGTTAGAGGAAGGTTAGGATTTTAATTAGTTGTTAAATTTTTGTTAAGCAAGTTTATTCCCTAATTACTACCTTAACACACACACACACACTTTTACACACACTAAAAATCGCTTGACACACACACACTTTCACAAATCGGATTTTTTATTATTTTCAGTGGAGAAAACTAGGGTTCTAAGAGGTGAAAGCAGCCGCCCCCTTCCATTCGATTTTCCAGCAAGTTCTCGTTGGTTTTATTGCAAGATTTTAGTACCACAATCGTCCCGGATCGAGCCTCGCACCGTCTCCGCTTCGGTAACGTCGTATCGGTATTTTTAAATATCAAAAGGCACATATAATCTCTCTTTTCTGCTTCGATCATGTCATAGTATGTGTTGTGTTGTTTTTATGCGTAAAATCCACGTATGATGTGTAGTAGTTTGAGCAGAAAATTTATCGATGCGTTTGAAAAAGTTTTTAGATCTGAAATCCCGTTTTTCACTGTATTTTGAGTTACTGCGAATTTTCGGTCAAGATTTTGAGAAAACTTTCAACGTAAAAAATGTAGAACGTTTCGATACCTTCGATTAGATGTAAATATCGAAACTTTTGGACGAAAATCGAGCGAGTTATGGAGTTTTTCGTGGGACTGCTCAAGCTGCGACTTTTATGTAAATTGTGTTCTTGAAGTTATTTGTTTCAGGCTTCGTTGGACGTCGCCGGGCTTGTGCTACTGCATTTAGATATGTTACGAGATGTATTTAGGTGTTATTTGGTGGTTCGTTTGGGTCGGGATTGGCTTGGGATGTAATAGAAGTCGTAGGAAGCGAAACGATGCCTAATTACGGGTTCTTGTTGTGTTGGAATTAATTGTTGATGCTTAGGGACGTTTGGGGCGTTTTTACGGGTTTGAATCAATGTAATAACATCCTAGGATGAGTCTCGAGGTGTTGGTTCATGGTCCTTACGCTTGGATTGAAAGGGTGAAAGATTAAGTTAGTGAGTTTTCGTGAATTTGCAAAGACAGAGGGTACCCGGACCCCTTCCCGGACCCCGGCACGGAGTCCGTGTCTTTTTTCCTTCAAAAATACGAATTTCCAGAGCCTACCCCGACCCGTACACGGACCCCTTGTAGGGGTCCGTGTACCCCCTCTTCAAAAAAAAAAAATTTTTTTAGGATTTTCTTCGGGGTTCTATATCATGGCTTAGTACGATGGTTAAAATTTATTTATGTAAAAATATAGGATTTGTTTTGGGTTTTCATGTCATGGTTTAGTACGATGATTAAACGAGGTCAAGTCCGGAGCGAACTAGAATGTCATTGTAACGCCCCGAAAATTTAAAGGTCCACGCGAACCACATGCATGAAATTATTAAATTCTCTTGTATTTTCATTAAATGTTTTAATTGCATGAATTAATTATGTTGTGCATATTTGCATGTTTAAAATATATTTTTCTATATGGTGCATTAAAATGTATTTTTAAAAGGTTATTCGAGTTACGATCGAGGAACGGAGAACGAGGGCTGAAAAATAGAAAAATGATTTTATTAAATAATTGTTTTTAATTATTTAAAATATGATTGTGGGTTTTTCTTTTTTTGAAAAGAAGGGGTTTTGAGGTGATTTTATCCGCCGGGACGTAAATTTTATCGGTGTTGGTTTTTCAACAAAAATACGAACTTTTTGACAACTCGGCTGTTAAATTCACAAACTTATTTTTACCAAAAATTCAGAAGACACGACCGCGGGTGTGCTGCATTTTGTACCGCGGGTGCGCTGACTCTACTATACCAACACCGCGGGTGCGGTAACTTTTCTGGCACGGGTGCGGTGTCCCTTTGCCACCAAACTCAATTGCAAGTCGCTTCTCCATGTCTGTTCTTCCATTCCCTTATTCATAATACATGATAACTCAAGAGTATCAAACTAAAATCTCGGGCATTACATTTCTCACCCTCTTAGATATGAGTTCGTCCTCGAACTCGCAGACAATCAATCAAAGTATGTAAAAGAAGCAATATAATCAAAATCTAAATAAATACTCACGTCATGGAAATAACTTTGGATATCTCTGTTCATTTCTGATTCTGTCTCCCAATTTGCTTCTTCAATGCCATGACGATTCCACTGGACTTTCACTAGCGGAATAGTCTTCGTTTTAAGCTGTTTTTCTTTCCGATCCAGAATCTGAGTTGGCTGTTCAATATAAATTAACATGTCGCCAAGCTCGGCTTCCTCAGGCTGAATGACATGAGAAGCACCAGGCATATATCTTCGCAGCATCGATACATGGAAGACATCATGTATCTCGGATAAAGAAGGAGGAATGGCAAGTCGATAGGCACAATCACCAATCTTCTCAAGAATCTCGTATGGACCGATGTATCTAGGAGACAACTTTCCACGTTTATCAAATCTGACAACGCCTTTAAATTGAGAAATATTCAAGAACACTCTGTCTCCCTGTTCAAACACTAACGGTCTACGTCTGATGTTCGCATACTTGGCTTGTCTATCCTGCGCCGTCTTCATTCTTTTCTGGATCAGTCTTATTTTCTTAGTCATTTCACGAATCATATCAGGTCCAACTTCTGGTGCCTCAGATACATCATCCCAATAAAGAGGAGATCTGCACTTCTTTCCATATAATGCTTCAAACGGTGCCATCTCAATGCTCGTCTGATAGCTGTTGTTGTACGAGAATTCACAAAGTGGTAGTGAATCTTGCCAACTAGTGCCAAAGTCTAGCACTACAGCTCTCAGCATATACTCTAATGTCTGGATAGTCCGCTTTGAGTTTCCGTCTGTCTGGGGATGATCAGCAGTACTCAGATTCAATGTCGAACCTAGAGCCTGCGGCAGACTATGCCAAAGGTGTGAAGTGAATCGTGGATCACGATCTGATACGATTGACTTCGGCACACCATGTAATCGAACTACCTCTTGGACATAGATTTCTGCCATCTGATCATATATGTACGTCATTCTGTACGGAATAAATCATGCTGATTTGGTTAATCTGTCAATCACAACCCAAATCGCATCACAGCCTCGGGATGATCGTGGTAACTTCGTAATAAAATCCATGGAAATGTGATCTCATTTCCATTCAAGAATTGCTAAGCTCTGAAGTAAACCTCCGGGTTTCTTTCTTTTGGCCTTCACCTGTTGGCAATTCAAACATTTAGATACAAACTCTGCATTGTCTGATTTCATCTTTTTCCACCAAAACTGGGTCTTTAGATCATTGTACATCTTTCTGCCACCAGGATGAATACTGAACCGACTACAGTGCGCTTATGATAAAATCTGTAGTTTCAAATCTGAAACATTTGGCACTAAAAGACGGTTATTCACATACAAAACATGATCATGTACATGATACTCTGAATGATGTCCTTATCTGACCATCTCAATCGACTTCTGAACATTCAGATCATTTTTCTGTGCTTCTTTAATGCAAACAATCAAATCTGGTTCCACTTGAATTGGAGCAAGTCGCAATGGTTTACTATCTGTATTAAATGCTAATCCAGAAAAACAGCAATCTTCAATCAAATTCGACACACCTTTCGTCGATAAGGATAAAGAACATACCTTTCGACTCCAGACATCCGCTGTTGCATTAGACTTCTCTGGATAGTACTTGATCTCGCAATCAAAGTCTTTCAGCAGATCAAGCCATCTTCGTTGCCTCATATTCAACTCTGACTGAGAAAACAAATACTTCAAGCTCTTGTGATCAGAATAGATTTTAAACTTCTCGCCGTAGAGATAGTGTCGCCATATCTTCAGTGCAAATACAATAGCCGCCAATTCAAGATCATGAATTGGGTATCGAGTCTCGTGTGGCTTCAACTGTCTCGAGGCATAAGCAATGACATGCACCCGCTGCATCAGAACACATCCTAGCCCTCTGTGAGATGCATCACAATATACAACGAAATCACCAGTACCTGAAGGGATAGTCAATACAGGAGCACTGGTCAGTCGTTTCTTTATGTGGGGACCCGGGCTCTAACTCAATTCTTTTGGAATTTATTGGATCTTTGCTCGAAAATGTGGGTCAAATTTTTTGCTTTTAACATGAACTCAAATGTATAATTAAAGCATAACATGTCTCTATATTAATGAAACAACATAATGTACATACAAGTCTGTCTAGTACAATCATACGCTAGTGTTTAAATACCAACTACAAATATCAGTCGTACAAGTCTAATAAGCAAACACTAGAAATCTTCAACGCCCGAGATCTCCACGCTATCATCAATCTCTCATCTAGCTCGAGACCCAGATCCTGCCCCACCTGTTGCCATGCACACATACAGACACGACAACAGCCGGATAACTCCGGTGAGAACAAATCCCAGTATAAAACATGGTAAGCATGTACAGAAACAATCTAAATCATAAAACATGCTATCATGAACATATTCAAAAGTAATAGATTTCATAATCTATGAAATCAAATCAAAATAAGCATGCAACCCAATTCAGATACACATGCAATTTAAATCAAGTCATATAAATATGCTGTTATGACTGAAAGCAATAAACATGGGTTTCATAGTCTATGAAACCACATTCATAACCACATGCAGTTCTAGTCAAATCATGTCTAGACTCGACTCAATTATATCTCTAGGGATCCCGGGGTGAATAAGACGTCACTGTCTGTCACCTACCCTCCCAATCGGGGTGACGTACGTCTTATTCCTAGACTTCGGTCATATCTGTATCGAATAATCTACAATAGGAGGGTGTCTGCTCCTATGTAACGATACACCGAACGTCTAGAAATCTGACTATCTGTCAAACTTTCCTATCTCAAATGCAATGTATAACAATCTGTAAACAAAGCATGTTCATTTCAAAGGATTTAAATATAAAGTCTATAAACAAATCACAATTATATCAAAAGATAAACAATAATCAAGTATGTGATTTTATTGGGAAACTCAAATGAGATCTGATTTGAGTTATATTTTCCCAGATATCACATGAATTATACCTTTGTCGTCTCGGTCTGACGAAGACGAAGTCTCGAAGTCAAATCTGTCCATATCCAATCTGAAAAGACAATATCGAATACCTAGTATCAATGACTAACTCAATTCACAATCTGTTCTGATCAATACTCAATTCCGTACATAATCTGATCAATATCTGAACACTATCCAATCTGACTCATATCAATGATATCACAATATAATCGAATTCATATCTGAATCTGAACAATCTAATTTAACTGATGTTTCGACGGCATAACAATACTGTCTCGATAACCCCGTCAATCTAAACATCACAGGTATAATATCAAACTTCGTAATCAATAACAATATCAGTCATAATCTCAATAACAATACAAATCTGACATGAATTCTCAGTCAACTCAACTCTGAAATTCATAACAAATACAGAAACAATCTGTTCTTCAGTCTGACTTCGATTATACAATATTTACGGTAGCAGAAACGTCATATCTGATTCATATACAATTCTGACAACATCATAATTACAAAACATCTCAAAACGTAATAAAACTTACGTCCTTGTGTAGCTCGAGTCGAGAGGAGTTCGATACTGCGTTCGGATTCGAATTCTGATGCACGGATTCTTCGAAATCACAAATCTAAAAGGCGTAAGGATTTTTCCTCTCCAACCTTCGACCCTTTTCTGAAATTCTGAGAGAAACCACGTGTAACTATCATATATATACTGCATGCAACCGAATAAAACGTGGCATAGTTTTTCTTGTTGCACGTAAGACCGCGGGTGCGGTAACTCAATGAGCGCGGGTGCGCCATGCTCTCGGCAGCACTATCCAAAATCAAGAGCATCGACCGCGGGTGCGGTCTTGGTTGCACCGCAGGTGCGGTGTTCTTAGCGCGGGTGCGCTGCGTCTAACATTGCGGGTGCGGTGTGGCTACGGAAATTGCACTTCATTTTCTTCACATGCACCGCGGGTGCGGTCGTGCTGGCACTGCGGGTGCGGTCTTGCAAACTTCTAAATTTCTAATTTTTTGATCTTTGCAACACCTTATAATCTTGTCTTTTCTTCCCTCAATGCATGTCATGCATTCTCATATCTTCCGAGTCTCACGTTAACTAAGATTAATAATCTTGGTTTATCAATTCGATAATTCTCGGGCATTACATTTCTCCCCCTCTTAGATCTGAGTTCGTCCTCGAACTCATAAACAATCAATTTAGAGATATACGAGAAGAAATGTATACTAGAGTTTAAATCAAAACTCAACTCCCTGATCCCCATCTGGAATACGAATTCATGAAGTATGCTATCATAATACTTCTTCAAGTAACTCTGACAAAATCAATCTTGCCATGTTTGTTATACAACATCCGTATAAACCAATCACAGTTCATAACAACCCAATGCCAATAGTGTTATCCGGTCTGTTTATCCCAATCAAGGACATATACCATCTTCAGCTTCAAATACCAATCGTCATCATCCGACGTTGGTTTCTTCAATCTGTTCATTCTGAACTATCTTTATCTTCTTTTGAATTTTCTTCAAACGAAATCTGTAGTATTCACCGTATACTGTCTTGCCTATAACTATCTCATTACCCATCTGATAAGCTGATAGTTACTGTCACGCAGTGATAATAAGTCATATCAATTAGTGCTAACATCCAGCATCACAGTTCTCTGGATATCTTCCAATATCTGGATCATACACTCTGACTGTCTGTCAATCTGTGAATAATCTGCAAAATAAATTATGGTATGGTCTGCCATAATTGCAAACTTAATCACAATCACAATCTGATATAGTCTACTTCTACATTCTAGTCACTCTGACTATGTTCTGACATCAATCTGTGTCATTTGGTTCTGTTTGTACATCATCTTGTACAAACTAATAGATATAGATTGAACAATCTGTCAATCATAATCATATTATATCACAATCTGGAAAATATTTGGATAATCTTATTACGAAATTCATCGAAATATACTCCCCATGTCGAATCAGAAATATACTAAGTCTGTAATAAATCTTCTGATTTCTTTCTTTCTGTATTCTCTGTTAGCGATTCAGACGTATCAGTACAATTTCTGCCAACCTTTCTGTACAAATTCTGTCACGACTGATCTAATCTGTCTATATCATACCTGTCTGTTCGAATCTCATACATTCTCAGTCAGCAAAATGAACACTGAATCCACTACAATGCATTTCTGACACTATCTGTGATTTCAGACTCGGTATAAACAAATCAGTTAATAACATAAAGTAAAGAAGAATACCTACCTGGTATTCGGATCTGATTATAAATATCAACTCTGTTATACAACTCTGAAACATTCTGATATCATGACACAATCAGTCTAATACAGACCACAAAATCACATATCTGTTTCTCTGACCGATACTCTGCTCTGATTATCGAAATATTGTTCTGACCACTCTGATCACGTTTCTGAACTGCTGAAATTCTAGAATTCATCTCTGATACAAGCTGAACTGTATATACTCTCAACGGTTCATAAAATCTGTATCAATACTGATTCAGAATAACACTAATCTATACTAATCTAGTCAATATATAGGATTGTAAGTTCTAACAATACTATCGATTCTGACAAATCAATCAAATCTTCATGCCATTCTGATCAACTGCTATATATCATCTGCCAATATAATATGCTCCCCAACCAATACAAGATATCACGAATACTGATTTAGAACAATAACAATACACTGCAGATATAAAGCAATAATCGAATAAGATAATCTGTCAAATCAGACATAATACATTTCTGACAATTCTGACATTTCTGAAATTTCTGACCTTTCTAATATCGATATCCTATCTGTCACTGATTGCAATCTCAACTGTGTCAAAGTCAATCTGTATACTAACATCAGATCTCATTTACTCTGAATACAATATGTTTCAAGCGGAATTCTTATCTGAATAATTTCTGTATACAATAATCCTACTTCTCAGAATATTCACTACAATCTTCAAATATTCAATTCTTTCAATTCGGTATGTATTATTCTGTATATTAAATATCATTCTGTATTGAATTTAACATACACACACTACCTGATCTACATTCAATTTCTGAAGTCTATCTTTTGAGATTACAACAAATCCAAAATCTCATCTGGGCAAACATCAGCCAACTCGTATATCACTGGCAAATCTGCCAATGCTAGGCTCAATCTCAGTAGATCTACTGAATACAGAAGGATGCAATCTGCTCCTTTCTGCATTAATTGAGTCACATATACAATACAGATATCAAAGGAATTCTAAATCTAACATCCTTATCGTGGTATTTCCACTGATCAGTCATCTCTGGTCTGACTCTTACCATTTTCGGGAAAAATTCTACAATATGTCTGTACTTGTTCAGCATATGCATATCAATAATGCGTTCAAATCAGAAACACAAGTACATCACAATCTATTTCTATTTCATTCTCATCTCACTGTAGTATACAATATATACAGAAATTTCTGATATCATCATTTCCTCCACAAGAAAGGACATCAATACTACAGTACAAACAAACCCAACAGATACATCATATCTCCATGCTACCCCATCAAATATAATCATATGAAATGCATTAGTATATATATCAATACATATGCATCATAATCATAAAAGAATAGTACCTGTTGTGCGTTCTGAAGCTACTTCTCAGTCGTGATTCTTTAACAATTCTGTTCCCTAAAATCTTCGGGAACTTCTTTGAGGACAAACTCTCGCAAAGTGTCCCGGCTGTTTACAGACATTGCATCTACTAAGTACTCCTTGACAATGTTCTGTGGAATGTCTTCCTCCGCAAGTTCTGCAGTATACTCCAGTATAACTCGGACTGGAAACACTGGAGCTAGATGAACTACTCTGTCCACCTCCTAATTTCTTAAACTGTTTCTTTTCGATCTTCAATGGTTCTTTCTTTTTACCACTGCTACTGCCAATCTCAACTCTGGAAGGCAGTTGTTGTGGATTCGGTGCTGGAAGATCAAACGATGCTCCCTGTTGTCCTATCAGAACCGTTTCTGCTCTTTTGGCTCTGTTCAATGTATCAGCAAAACTATTCGATTGCTTCACACTCACCAATGTACGTATTTCTGGATTCAATCCCTGAATGAACTGGCTAGACATCGCATCATCATTCCTAGCCACAAGAGGGGCAAAACGTAGTAAAGTGAAGAACTGAGCCAAATACTCATCAATACTCATCTGATTCTGTCTCAGGTTTGCAAATTCTGCACTTCTATCCTGTCTGTACGATGTAGGGAAGAATCTTTGATAGAATTCAAATTTAAAAATCTTCCACGAAATCACTGAACGGTTCTGTTCTAAAGCTCCTTTGGTTAGTAACCACCATCTTCTTGCAGTCTCTTGCAATTGGTGCTCAATCAGGTTAACTCTACACTCATCTGTGAAACCAAGGAATTCAAACACCATTTCTGTCTCCTCAAGCCAATTCTCACAATCTACTGACGTCTCAGTTCCTTTCAGAATCGGCGGTTGAAACGACTGAAATCTCTTCATCTGCGTTTCTATCGGAGTTTCTGATACATCTATCTGTTCAGTCGAAGTACTGCCCCTTTCTGGAATTCTCCTAGGCGGTATATCTGAATATCAAACAGATTAGTACGCAATCTATACAATCTATCTCAGCCCTCTTCTGAACATATACCTCTGATCTGGAATCGATTCTGATTCAGGCTTGGTATTTACATGCTGAAATCAATTCAGATATAATACAACATGTACTAGGCAAATGAAAGCGGACCGGTTACGGGGGCCGGAAACACAACGGAAGCGAAAATTTAAAATTTTTAGAGCAAATTTTCGGCCCCCTTAAGATATTTGTGCAATATTTACAAAAACTTAAAACCATGCATAGGAGGTAAGAAAAATATACCTATCAACTTAGCAAAGTTGATGTATGGCTCCAATCAAGTTGTGAACAACTTGACTCTTCTAGGTTGAAGATCTACAAGCCTCCAACACCTTTCTTTTCTTCAAAAATAAGGCCCACCACTCACAAGGTAAACCCCCTCAAAAATTGCACTAGAAAAGTTTGAGGATTTTTCAAAGAGAAAGAATTTTTGTCTCCAAAATGAAGAACAAAACTTGAGAGAAAATGAGAGAAAAATTGGTGTAGAATTTCGGCCAAGTGAGGTTGAAGAGTGAGAGGGAGACTAGCCTAGGTTGTTGTGTAAAGTTGTCTCTCAAAAGTTGCATGCTTTTGGAATTTTTTTATTAAAAAGTAATCAACAACCTTTCACCTCCCAAGCATGCAAACCCTAGCATGTCTCACTTATATTATATGGTTTTTTAACACATTAAAAACCATAGACTAAATTTTATTATCTCAAACACATTTGAGATTAATTAAATATTACTTGATTTCACTCAAGTCCCACTAGTTAAATAATTATTTAAATTGAGCTCTACTAGACTCAATATTATTTAATTAATTCAACACTTGAATTAATTTAATTATTTAGACTCTACTAGGTCCACTAGTGTTTAATTAATTCAACACTTGAATTAATTTAATTTAGTCTCCAATAATGTTCATGAAAATCACAATTTTCAACTACATTATTTACTTGGCCAAATTTTAATCTTAGGAACACTTCCATAAATTAAAATTTATATTTCTCTCTTAGAAGTCATACTTCTATTTTTCTTAACGCTTATAAACACATTTATAAGCCGTTCAACACTTTGAACTATTTTACTTCTCTTCGGGATTTACAAAGCAAGTACTTGTGTGGCCCTCAATGGTTCATTGATACAACTAGCCGTGGGTTCACATCTCAATGTGATTCGGACTAAACATGTCCTTATTCGAGCATACCCCAATTGCTCCATTCTTACTTATCAACTCCTTGATAGTAAGAACGTCAGAACTCAAGTCTGATAGTACCCAACCAATCACGTTAAACGCCTAGCAGCATCGCTTACGTGATTCCCTAGGTATCACATGATAGTGCCTGCAAGAACCATTCAATTATGGTTAGCGTACAGTACGGTCCCTTCAACTCATATATCCCGACCGATTCGACAACTATTGGTTTATCGAGAGTTGTCAATGAATCGATACTATGTGTCATGTTGTGGTTGCATCGATGGTGTAATCTATGAAACCCCTTTCATAATTACCACCATACTCTGATCAGAGATTTCAACCCACATATACATGAAAAACACATAGGATATCCATACCCGTAGGTAAGCGGTGAATCCCCGACTACAATGCATCGACTCCTATATGTTTCGCCGTAACACCCAACCTTGCCACCTAATGACCCCATAAGAGTCGGTAAACAAGTCAAAGTGAAACGCTAGCACATAGAGTCTCAATGTTGTCCCGGGTCATAAGGACTAATTCTGTACAACCATAAACCAGGACTTTTCCACTCGATAAGTGAGAACCACTTGGAAAGTCCTTTTATGGAGGGTTGTTCAGTGCACTCTACAAGGAGCACCTATCTGCATGTTCGGACATCACAATGTCCCCTACCAATGAAACATGGTACTCACATCGCAGATACTAGTCTCTAACTCGAGCGGCCTTTATCCTTCTTAGTGGCGGCTGAATCGACTAGGAACGGTTTAGAATATACAGTATTCCAAATATGAGTTTCATGATACTCATCATATGAGCATCTCATATTCTTTCTACTATTTGTATATTCAAGGACTTTATCTATGCAACTAGCATGGGTATAAAGATAAAGATGCGCCAAATTAATAAATTGAAATATTATTAAAATAAAGATCGTTTATACAAAGAGTTTCATTGTGAACAGTCGGCCAACACTTGGCTCGACGTGCACCTACTCTAACAATCTCCCACTTGCACTAGAGCCAACTACCTATATACTTTAGACCCATTGATTCGCGATGCTTCTCGAACGATGGTCCTGGTAAAGGCTTAGTTAGTGGATCAGCAACATTATCTGCGGAGCCGACTTTGTCAATCACGACATCTCCTCTTTCCACGATCTCTCTGAGGATGTGGTACTTTCTCAATACGTGTTTGGACTTCTGATGAGACCTTGGCTCCTTCGCCTGAGCTATGGCTCCCGTGTTGTCGCACATCACCGGGATAGGAGCAACTCCATTTGGAATGACGCCCAACTCTTGGACGAAATTCCTAATCCAAACAGCCTCCTTTGCTGCAGCCGATGCAGCAATGTATTCTGCCTCAGTGGTGGAATCCGCAGTACTGTCTTGCTTGGAACTCTTCCAGGAGACAGCACCACCATTGAGCATGAATATGAATCCGGAGGTTGACTTCGAGTCATCAATATCGCTTTGGAAGCTAGAGTCGGTATAGCCTTCCAATTTTAGTTCTCCACCCCCATAGACCAAAAACAACTTATTGGTCCTTCTCAAATACTTGAGGATGTCTTTCACAGCTTTCCAGTGTGGAAGACCAGGGTTGGATTGATATCTACTCACTACACTTAGTGCAAATGCCACGTCAGGACGTGTAGATATCATCCCATACATGATACTACCAATAGCCGAAGCATACGGAATTCGTGTCATCGCCGCTATCTCTGCATCAGTCTTGGGAGACATAGACTTGGATAGGGACACGCCATGACACATTGGTAGATGTCCTCTCTTAGACTCATCCATCGAGAACCGCTTCACGATGGTATCAATGTATGTGGACTGGGTGAGACCAAGCAATCTTCTTGATCTATCTCGATAGATCTGTATTCCCAATACAAAAGATGCTTCACCCAAGTCCTGCATTGAGAACTTACTTGCTAACCATATCTTTGTTGATTGCAACATTCCTACATCATTCCCAATGAGTAGAATGTCATCAACATAAAGAACAAGGAATGTCACAGCACTCCCACTGACCTTCTTATACACACAGGGTTCCTCAGGATTCTTAGTAAAACCAAACTCTTTGATTGTACTATCGAATCTGAGGTTCCAGCTCCTCGATGCCTGCTTAAGACCATAAATAGATCTTTGAAGTTTGCATACCATATGCTCACTTCCGATGGATGTAAACCCTTCAGGTTGAGACATATAAATTTCTTCCTTAATATCCCCATTAAGGAAGGCTGTCTTCACATCCATCTGCCATATCTCATAGTCAAACCATGCAGCTATGGCTAGCAATATCCTAATGGACTTCAACATCGCAACTGGAGAAAAGGTTTCCTCATAGTCAACACCTTGTCTTTGAGTATACCCTTTTGCTACCAATCGCGCCTTGAAGGTCAATACCTTCCCATCCGCCCCAAGTTTCCTCTTGTAAATCCATTTACACCCTATGGGAACAGTTCCCTCAGGTGGATCCACAAGATTCCACACTTGGTTCGAATGCATGGAATTCATCTCAGATTCCATTGCTTCAAGCCATTTGGATGAATCGGCATCTGATAATGCTTCCTTGAAGGTCCTTGGATCACATCCAAGATTAGGCTCATCATGGCCCTCTTCAAGAAGCAGACCATACCTCACAGGTGGTCTCGAGACTCTCTCGGTTCTTCTAGGAGCTTGTATCTCCTCACTTAGCTCATTGGGTGTGGGTTCTACAACTGTGGGTGCCTCTCGAACCTCTTCGAGTTCTATCATCTCGCCTTTTCTATCTAATAGAAATTCCTTTTCCAAAAAGGTTGCGTTCCTAGAAACAAACACTTTTGTTTCTTGGGGATGATAGAAATAATATCCAATGGAATTTCTTGGATATCCCACAAAGTAGCATAAAATGGATCGACTATCCAATTTGTCTCCCACTGTCTGCTTCACATAAGCAGGACACCCCCATATTCTTAGATAAGAATACTTGGGAGGCTTACCCATCCATATCTCATATGGAGTCTTGTCAACTGCCTTTGTATGGACATTGTTCAACAACAGTGCCGCTGTTTCAAGCGCATATCCCCAAAAGGATGGCGGCAACTCCGTGAACCCCATCATAGACCGAACCATGTCCATCAAAGTCCGGTTACGACGCTCCGAAACACCATTCAATTGTGGTGTAGCGGGCGGAGTCCACTGCGAGAGAATCCCATTCTCTCTAAGATACTCTTGGAACTCGGCACTCAAGTACTCACCACCTCGATCCGATCGAAGTGTCTTGATGCTTCGTCCCAATTGTTTCTCTACTTCACTTCTGAATTCTTTGAACCTTTCAAAGGCTTCAGACTTGTATTTCATCAAATACACATACCCATACCTCGAATGGTCATCGGTAAAGGTGATGAAGTAGGCATGTCCATGCTTAGTGGTGATGCTAAGCGGACCGCACACATCGGTATGGATCAAATCCAATAACCCTTTGGCTCGCTCCGCATGGCCCTTAAAGGGAATTTTGGTCATCTTTCCTTTTAGACAGGATTCACAAGTCGTGAGAGCATTAATATCGGACATATCAAACATGCCAACTCCCACTAGCTTGTTCATCCTTCTTAGGGAAATATGACCTAATCGAGCATGCCATAGTTGTGCCGAATTAAGAGTATCTTGTTTGCGCTTATTTGTTGTTGTTATTGCTTGGACATTGTTAAGTGGAATATCTTTCAATTTTAAGGTATAGAGATTGTTTTCAAGTTCACCCGTACCAACTAAACATTCATTCTTATAAATATTGCAAACACCTTTGCAAAATAAACAAGAAAATCCATCAATATCAAGCATCGAAATGGAAATAATGTTTTTAACCAAGTCTGGTACATACAAAACATCTCTCAAAATAAGCTTAAAATCATTGTTCAATATTAAATAAACATCTCCAATGGCCTTGGCAGCAACTCTTGCCCCATTGCCCATCCTCAAGAAGGTCTCACCCTCTCGGAGCCTCCTACTTCTTCCCATCACCTGCAAATCATTACAGAGATGTGAGCCACAGCCGGTATCCAATACCCAAGAAGTAGAGTTAATCGAGATGTTAACTTCAATATAGAACATACCTTTGGCAGAACCCTTCTGCGCAAGATATTCCCTGCAGTTACGCCTCCAATGTCCAGGCTTCTTGCAGTGGTGACAGATGTCAACAGTCTTTTCAGCCTTCACTGGCGCGGCTGCCACAACGGGACTCGAAGTCTGCCTCTTCAAGGGCTCGCTCTTCTTGGTACGCTGGAAAGAACGCTTCTTTCCCTTCCCATGTGGACCGGTCTTCGTGCCAGATGAAGAGCCCACATAAAGAACCTGCTTCTCCTTTTTGATTGTGGACTCAAAGGTCACAAGCATGTTCACCAACTCTTCAAGGCTGGGCTCGAGCTTGTTCATATTGAAGTTCACAACGAAAGGATCGAAAGAGCTAGGCAGCGACAGCAGCAACACATCAGTGGTCAACTCCGAAGGCAACACCAAATCCATGCCTACGAGCTTGTCCACGAGCCCAATCAACTTTAGGCCATGCTCATGGACCGAAGTCCCATCTCGCATGCGTAGAGTGATGAGCTCCTTTACTGTGGCATGCCTCAAAGGCCGAGTCTGCTCTCCGAAGAGCTCCTTGAGGTGCATATGAATGTCAGCAGCATTCTTTGCATCCTCGAAACGCCTTTGCAGCTCATCGTTCATTGAAGCTTGCATGTAACACTTGGCCTTCAAGTCATGGTCGCACCAATCCTTGTAGGTCTGCAGTTCCTCGGGACTGCAGTCAGTCGGAGCCTCATCAGGGGGCGACTCAGTAAGTGTGTATGCGATTTTCTCCGAGTTCAAGACAATCTTTAAGTTTCTTAGCCAAGTGATATAGTTTGGTCCGGTTAGTATGTGTTTTTCGAGAATGACCGAAAACGGGTTGCGAATTGATGACATGTCAAAGATTGTACTGAAAAGTAAAACAGATAAATGTTAATGACTATTTTAAAATATTTAATAAGATATAAAGTTTGGACTTTTACTTTATAAATAATCGCTCCCACTGTTTTGACATTTTCACTACCCTCTAGTGAAAACGGGAAACACTTTCCTCAGTAGGTACGTAAGGTCCAATTAGCAAATTGTGATCCCGAATAATATCGGCCATCACAACTCCCAAAAGGTAGTTTCCAATTGCATCGCCATGCAACCCTCTACGTATACTTTTGTCTCACGTTTGATTAGGACCCAATAATATGACGTCGTTCATCTTTACGTGTCAAGCCTAACCCATCGATATTGAACCTTAATGGACGGTCGCCATGAGTTCCCTCAATAATATGAGCCGAAATCATGGGAGTTCCACGTAGTTCACATCACCATGTCAATGGATGTCACAGCTTTCCGGCACCCAGGGCCCCCTCAATAATATGAGCCGAGCCCCGAGTACGGGTAGCGTTCATCATGCATCCATTGTCGATGGAAGACAAGGAAATTATAAACAAATTTATAATTCCCCTTTTCGGACTTGATATTAATTTTGAATCTTATTCAAAATGAGGGTTTTTAATTTTGAAAGGTCTCATCATTAATTTTATTTTAAAAGCTCGCCATGTTTGATCGTATGTTTGCCGGATTCATGCAACTTTGTTATTATAATAATAATAACGCACATACTCATTATTTATAACATATCATGCATATATTATAAATAGAAAACAATACAAGGATGATCAATTGCCCCAACACTAATGGCCCGTGTGAGCCAAACACGGGCCTAGGTCCAATCCTAGGGTAAATGCAAGGGATGCAATGCAACTAAACTATTACATTAGCATCCTATATTACATGTCTTCGATCTTCATAATCACCAAGGCCACCATCTTCCAATCTTGATCTTCCCCTATTCTAATATTTACAATTAAATATCCATGGCACATAGGGATACATCTCATGGGGTGGGAACGGGCCATAAACCAAGCCCACTTAATAAATTGATAATTATTACAATCATTCAACACAAATATCCTAGCATACACCTAGCAAATTGGGCTTGGGCTTTTGATCATCCTTCATGCACAATATCATATATCATACACCATCAATTAATTATCACTATAATTAATTGATCCAATATTATGTATCTTGAACCAATCACTAACCGCCACAATTATAAATTAAATTAACAAAGTATACAAACCCCTTTGTCTACTTTCAAATTAATTTATTTATAATTGAATTTCTTATAAATCACAATTTACTATAAATAATTAAAGTCCCACTTCAATTATTTATTTTATGAAAAATATATATGCAACATTTGTAATTTTAAACTTAAGGGCCCAAAACTCATTTTTCACCAAAAATACTTTGGCCCATTTAAAATTCACAAATTATGTTGGCCATCCAATGGCCCAACATCTCAAGGCCCATGACACTAAGATTATCCAAAACACTTTTGGAAACCCTAGTCGTCACCGCCGTCGCCGGAGCTCCGTCGCCGGATTCCGGCAACACCAAAAAAAAAATTTTTTTTATTAAAACCGAATTTTCCGGGCAGCCCGTAGGCTGCCCGAACATGCTGCCCGAAATAATTCGGGCAGCCCGAAATTTTTTTTTTTTTGTTTTGCTTGTAAAAATTTCGGCCTTCACAAATTTTTGCACAAAAAATTTCAAGCGGTTAGAAATCGATACTCAACATAATATAACGTAAATATAGCACAAAATCCGTAACCTTAGCTCGGATACCACTTGAAAGCGGACCGGTTACGGGGGCCGGAAACACAACGGAAGCGAAAATTTAAAATTTTTAGAGCAAATTTTCGGCCCCCTTAAGATATTTGTGCAATATTTACAAAAACTTAAAACCATGCATAGGAGGTAAGAAAAATATACCTATCAACTTAGCAAAGTTGATGTATGGCTCCAATCAAGTTGTGAACAACTTGACTCTTCTAGGTTGAAGATCTACAAGCCTCCAACACCTTTCTTTTCTTCAAAAATAAGGCCCACCACTCACAAGGTAAACCCCCTCAAAAATTGCACTAGAAAAGTTTGAGGATTTTTCAAAGAGAAAGAATTTTTGTCTCCAAAATGAAGAACAAAACTTGAGAGAAAATGAGAGAAAAATTGGTGTAGAATTTCGGCCAAGTGAGGTTGAAGAGTGAGAGGGAGACTAGCCTAGGTTGTTGTGTAAAGTTGTCTCTCAAAAGTTGCATGCTTTTGGAATTTTTTTATTAAAAAGTAATCAACAACCTTTCACCTCCCAAGCATGCAAACCCTAGCATGTCTCACTTATATTATATGGTTTTTTAACACATTAAAAACCATAGACTAAATTTTATTATCTCAAACACATTTGAGATTAATTAAATATTACTTGATTTCACTCAAGTCCCACTAGTTAAATAATTATTTAAATTGAGCTCTACTAGACTCAATATTATTTAATTAATTCAACACTTGAATTAATTTAATTATTTAGACTCTACTAGGTCCACTAGTGTTTAATTAATTCAACACTTGAATTAATTTAATTTAGTCTCCAATAATGTTCATGAAAATCACAATTTTCAACTACATTATTTACTTGGCCAAATTTTAATCTTAGGAACACTTCCATAAATTAAAATTTATATTTCTCTCTTAGAAGTCATACTTCTATTTTTCTTAACGCTTATAAACACATTTATAAGCCGTTCAACACTTTGAACTATTTTACTTCTCTTCGGGATTTACAAAGCAAGTACTTGTGTGGCCCTCAATGGTTCATTGATACAACTAGCCGTGGGTTCACATCTCAATGTGATTCGGACTAAACATGTCCTTATTCGAGCATACCCCAATTGCTCCATTCTTACTTATCAACTCCTTGATAGTAAGAACGTCAGAACTCAAGTCTGATAGTACCCAACCAATCACGTTAAACGCCTAGCAGCATCGCTTACGTGATTCCCTAGGTATCACATGATAGTGCCTGCAAGAACCATTCAATTATGGTTAGCGTACAGTACGGTCCCTTCAACTCATATATCCCGACCGATTCGACAACTATTGGTTTATCGAGAGTTGTCAATGAATCGATACTATGTGTCATGTTGTGGTTGCATCGATGGTGTAATCTATGAAACCCCTTTCATAATTACCACCATACTCTGATCAGAGATTTCAACCCACATATACATGAAAAACACATAGGATATCCATACCCGTAGGTAAGCGGTGAATCCCCGACTACAATGCATCGACTCCTATATGTTTCGCCGTAACACCCAACCTTGCCACCTAATGACCCCATAAGAGTCGGTAAACAAGTCAAAGTGAAACGCTAGCACATAGAGTCTCAATGTTGTCCCGGGTCATAAGGACTAATTCTGTACAACCATAAACCAGGACTTTTCCACTCGATAAGTGAGAACCACTTGGAAAGTCCTTTTATGGAGGGTTGTTCAGTGCACTCTACAAGGAGCACCTATCTGCATGTTCGGACATCACAATGTCCCCTACCAATGAAACATGGTACTCACATCGCAGATACTAGTCTCTAACTCGAGCGGCCTTTATCCTTCTTAGTGGCGGCTGAATCGACTAGGAACGGTTTAGAATATACAGTATTCCAAATATGAGTTTCATGATACTCATCATATGAGCATCTCATATTCTTTCTACTATTTGTATATTCAAGGACTTTATCTATGCAACTAGCATGGGTATAAAGATAAAGATGCGCCAAATTAATAAATTGAAATATTATTAAAATAAAGATCGTTTATACAAAGAGTTTCATTGTGAACAGTCGGCCAACACTTGGCTCGACGTGCACCTACTCTAACAGCAAAACGATAAACCATGCTAGCACACATCATGTAAGTCAACATTGACATAAATCTCATGCTAGCAATCACATGCAAGGAAGAAAATTCAATCTACCCCGCTCATTCCCTTCTAACTCAATCTATAAATTCTATCAGTTCTGACTATCTCAGTCTAAAGGATCTATTGCTCTGATACCACCTGTTGTGGGGACCCGGCCTCTAACTCAATTCTTTTGGGATTTATTAGATCTTTGCTCGAAAATATGGGTCAAATTTTTTGCTTTTAACATGAACTCAAATGTATAATTAAAGCATAACATGTCTCTATATTAATGAAACAACATAATGTACATACAAGTCTGTCTAGTACAATCATACGCTAGTGTTTAAATACCAACTACAAATATCAGTCGTACAAGTCTAATAAGCAAACACTAGAAATCTTCAACGCCCGAGATCTCCACGCTATCATCAATCTCTCATCTAGCTCGAGACCCAGATCCTGCCCCACCTGTTGCCATGCACACATACAGACACGACAACAGCCGGATAACTCCGGTGAGAACAAATCCCAGTATAAAACATGGTAAGCATGTACAGAAACAATCTAAATCATAAAACATGCTATCATGAACATATTCAAAAGTAATAGATTTCATAATCTATGAAATCAAATCAAAATAAGCATGCAACCCAATTCAGATACACATGCAATTTAAATCAAGTCATATAAATATGCTGTTATGACTGAAAGCAATAAACATGGGTTTCATAGTCTATGAAACCACATTCATAACCACATGCAGTTCTAGTCAAATCATGTCTAGACTCGACTCAATTATATCTCTAGGGATCCCGGGGTGAATAAGACGTCACTGTCTGTCACCTACCCTCCCAATCGGGGTGACGTACGTCTTATTCCTAGACTTCGGTCATATCTGTATCGAATAATCTACAATAGGAGGGTGTCTGCTCCTATGTAACGATACACCGAACGTCTAGAAATCTGACTATCTGTCAAACTTTCCTATCTCAAATGCAATGTATAACAATCTGTAAACAAAGCATGTTCATTTCAAAGGATTTAAATATAAAGTCTATAAACAAATCACAATTATATCAAAAGATAAACAATAATCAAGTATGTGATTTTATTGGGAAACTCAAATGAGATCTGATTTGAGTTATATTTTCCCAGATATCACATGAATTATACCTTTGTCGTCCCGGTCTGACGAAGACGAAGTCTCGAAGTCAAATCTGTCCATATCCAATCTGAAAAGACAATATCGAATACATAGTATCAATGACTAACTCAATTCACAATCTGTTCTGATCAATACTCAATTCCGTACATAATCTGATCAATATCTAAACACTATCCAATCTGACTCATATCAATGATATCACAATATAATCGAATTCATATCTGAATCTGAACAATCTAATTTAACTGATGTTTCGACGGCATAACAATACTGTCTCGATAACCCCGTCAATCTAAACATCACAGGTATAATATCAAACTTCGTAATCAATAACAATATCAGTCATAATCTCAATAACAATACAAATCTGACATGAATTCTCAGTCAACTCAACTCTGAAATTCATAACAAATACAGAAACAATCTGTTCTTCAGTCTGACTTCGATTATACAATATTTACGGTAGCAGAAACGTCATATCTGATTCATATACAATTCTGACAACATCATAATTACAAAACATCTCAAAACGTAATAAAACTTACGTCCTTGTGTAGCTCGAGTCGAGAGGAGTTCGATACTGCGTTCGGATTCGAATTCTGATGCATGGATTCTTCGAAATCACAAATCTAAAAGGCGTAAGGATTTTTCCTCTCCAACCTTCGACCCTTTTCTGAAATTCTGAGAGAAACCACGTGTAACTATCATATATATACTACATGCAACCGAATAAAACGTGGCATAGTTTTTCTTGTTGCACGTAAGACCGCGGGTGCGGTAACTCAATGAGCGCGGGTGCGCCATGCTCTCGGCAGCACTATCCAAAATCAAGAGCATCGACCGCGGGTGCGGTCTTGGTTGCACCGCAGGTGCGGTGTTCTTAGCGCGGGTGCGCTGCGTCTAACATTGCGGGTGCGGTGTGGCTACGGAAATTGCACTTCATTTTCTTCACATGCACCGCGGGTGCGGTCGTGCTGGCACTGCGGGTGCGGTCTTGCAAACTTCTAAATTTCTAATTTTTTGATCTTTGCAACACCTTATAATCTTGTCTTTTTTTCCCTCAATGCATGTCATGCATTCTCATATCTTCCGAGTCTCACGTTAACGAAGATTAATAATCTTGGTTTATCAATTCGATAATTCTCGGGCATTACACTTTAACTCCAAGAAGCTAGACTCACAGGCTTCAGACCACACAAATGGCGCATTTTTCTGTGTTAGCTGCGTAATCGGCTTTGCAATACTGAAAAATCTTTAATAAATATTTGATAGTACCCTGCCAAACCCATGAAACTGTGTATCTTTGGCACTGATGTCGGTCTAGGCCAACTGATCACATCCTCAACTTTACTTGGATCAACAGAAATACCGTCTCTAGATATGATATGCCCCAAAAAGACAACCTGTCTCAGCCAAAACTCACATTTTGACAGTTTAGCATATAGTTTCTCATTTCTCAGCGTTTGCAACACAGTTCTTAAATGTTCGGCATGCTCAATCATACTCTTAGAATATACCAAAATATCGTGAATAAAAACAATAACAAACTCATCTAAATATTTCTGAAAGACACGGTCCATCAATCCCATAAACACTGCTGGAGCATTCTTTAAACCGAAAGGCATGACAATAAATTCATAGTGTCCATACTTGGTTCAGAATGCTGTCTTCGGTATATCAACATCTCGAACCCTCAACTGGTGATACCCTGATCTCAGATTGATCTTGGAATATACAGACGAACCCTGCAACTGATCAAATAAATCATCGATACGAGGCAATGGTATTTGTTCTTTACCGTCGCTTTATTCAGTTGTCGATAAGCGATACAAAGTCTCATCGAACCATCCTTCTTCCGGACAAACAGTACCGGAGTTCCCCAAGGAGACACACTCGGTCTGGTGTAACCTTTGGCCAATACATCTTCGAGCTGTTCTTTCAATTCTTTCAATTCAATAGGTGTCATTCTATAGGGAGCTCGCGATATAGGAACAGTACCTGGTAGGAGATCTATAATGAAATCTACCTCTCGGGCTGGAGGTAATCCTGGAATCTCATCTGGGAATACATCAGTAAATTCACATACCACTGGCAGATCTGCCAATGCTGGGCTCGATTTCAGTAGATCTACTGAATACACAAGGAACCCCTCTGCTCCTTTCTGTAACAATCTCGTCATAGTCAAAACAGATACTAAGGGAATCCGAGATCTGGAACCCTTACCGTAGAATTTCCACTCATCAGCCATTTCTGGTCTGAATCTGACAATCTTCTGGAAATAATCTACAGTGGATCTGTACTTGGTTAACATATCGATCCTAACAATACAATCAAAATCAGCCAAACCAAGTACAATGCAATCTATGTCAATCTCATGACCCTCGAACTGTAATATACAATGTCTAACAGAAGTCACGGATATAAGACCACTTCCCAACGGTGAAGAAACATACACTACAGCAGATAATGACTCAAAAGACAATGCATGTATCAATGCAAATCGCTCAGATATAAAAGTATGAGATGAACCCGTATCTATCAATACATAAGCAGGATGACCGCAAAGAAAACAGTTACCTGCTATCACATCATCTGGCGCATCTTGGGCCTGATCTTCTGGGAGGTTGGCTCACTGTCTGGCTACCTCTGGCTCGGGGCTGGGTCTGTGTAGGGGTTGGCTGAAAGGAATGAACAGATGAAGCTTGCCTCTCAGGCTGAGTTATTGAACCAGATGCTCCTACACTCTGAGCTTGCTGTACCCCTTTCTGTGTACATACTCTGGCGAAATGTCCCTACTGTCTGCAGATGTTGCAGTGAACCATCACACCCTGACACTGCTCGGTGGCATGTCTGCCTCAACAAGAAATGCAATACACACCTGTATACTCTGTACTCTGACCCGGACCTCTCTGTCGTGATCCGCTGGAGCTTGACGAACTGCTCCCTGATCTCTTGAACTGTTTGCCTTTCACTTTCAGTTGATCTTTCTTGCCACTGCTACTACCACCCCTCTCGAATCTGGGAGGTGGTTGAATTGAGGTTTGAGGCGGTCTCGGAGTCGGAGTGACATAGGACGTGCCCCGTTGCCTAAGCAATCCAGCTTCCGCCCCCTTGGCACGGTTCAAGGCATCTGAAAAGTTGTTCGGTCTACCGGTATTCACCAAGGTAAAGATTTCCGGATTCAGACCATTGATATCCGCAAAGGCCTCGTCATTCTCTGCGACATGAAGAGCAAATCGGAGCAATGTCGAAAACTTCGCCACATATTCCTCGATTCAGCTGTCCCTGTCTCAAATTAGCAAATTCAGCACCTTTGTCTTTTCGGTAGGACACGGGAAAGAATCGCTGATAGAACTCTGCTTTAAAGACTTTCTAAGTGATCTCTGTGCCACGATGCTCCAACGCTCTTTTTGTAGTAAGCCACCAGTTCTTTGCAACTTCTTGCAGTTGATGCCCAATAAGTTTAACTCGTCGCTCGTCGGTATAATCAAGAGATTCAAATAACATCTCGATGTCATCGAGCCAACTTTCACACTCCATTGAATTTTCTGTGCCCTTCATTGTTGGTGTTCAAAATTACTGAAACCTTTTTAGCAAAGTCTCCATCGGTGTAGCGGTCACATCCATCGGATCATTGGAAGTAGTGCCCTGTTCTGGTGCTCGACCTGCTACTGGTTGCGGTACTCGTCGAAGGAGGCATATCTGATTATCAAACGGATTAGTACACAATCTATACAATCTGTCTCAGTCCTCCTCTGATCATATACCTCTGATCCAGAATCGGTTCTGATTCAGTCTTTGCAAATACATGCTGTAATCAATTCAGATAACAAGACAACATGTAATAGTGAAAGCAATAAATCATGCTAGCACAATAAAAGCAAGGAAGAGAATTCAATCTAACCTGCTCATTCTATTCTATCTCAGTTTAAAGGATCTATAGCTCTGATACCACCTGTTGTGGGGACCCAGGCTCTAACTCAATTGTCTTTGGGATTAAGTGGATCTTTGCTAGAAAATGTGGGTCAAAATTTTGCTTTTAACAACATAAACAAGTGTATATAAATCATACACAATACACCATGCATAATGCTGTTATGTTATTTAATTCAAAATATCATTCACTTGTTCGATTACAAGTATCCTACTAGTGTTTAGAATTGCAGTACATGTCTAGTAATAAACCACTAGTTTTTCTTCTCAGCCCGTAATCTCCATGCTATCTCGATCTCTCATATTTGTCTCGACCCTGATCCTGTCCCACCTGTTGTCATGCACACATACAGACACAACAACAGTCGGAAACTCCGGTGAGAACAAATCCCAGTATAAAACATGTACACATGCATATACACAATATAAATCATGAACATACTACCATGAACATAATCAATAGCAATACGTCCCATAGTCTATGAAACGTAATCAATATAAGGCAAGCAACTTAATTCAAACTCATATCTTTGACTCGACTCCTATCTAAGTCTAGGGATCCCGGTGTGAATAAGACGTAACAAATCTCCCACCTACTCTCCCAATCGGGGTGGCCGTACGTCTTATTTATAGACTTGGGCCTGTCTGTATCGAATATCTACAATCGGATTTGATCTTCTCCTATGCCTCGATACCACCGAACGTCTAGAAACTTGGCATATCTGCCAATGACTCTCCTATCTCAGTACAAGTATATAAATCAACATAGAGTAAAAACATAACAAGTATGTGGTTTTGGGAAACTCAAACCGAATCTGATTCAAGTTATTCTTCCCCAAATCAACATTGAATTATACCTTTCGTTGTACAGTCTTTGTCGATGTCGAGGTCTCGATGTCGAAGCTTGTCAAGACAAATCTGAAATGACATATTCAAGATGCATTCTATCAATCTCTAACTCAAATCAATACACATACGGATCAATATTCAATCTCGGTATATTTCAACGGCATAACGGCATAATCTCGCAATGCCGGTCATCTCAAACATCAGTAATTAATAACAATAACTCATAATCCTCACAATCTATACATCAAAATCTCAAAATCTGCATATTCTGAATTCAACACATGCTGGAAAACGCAATAATCGCATACAGTATCATTACTTCGATCCGGTTTAAATTCTACTTATTTCAACATATCAAGAACACATCATATAGCTCAAAATCTGATTTCCCCAACATCATATTGCCAAATCAAACAAGAACATAACAAAACTTACATATTTTAGAAGCCTATGATGCAAGGAGCAAGAATCTAAGCTCGGATTCAAAATCGAATGGTTAGATGTTGCACAACAACATTGTTAATACATCTTGAAGTTTGAAGGAATTTCTGAAGTTCTCTCGGTGCTTTCCTGCTGAAATGAAGGAATGAAGACACTTCATAAATATATCTTGCATGGTGAGGGCAAATGACTTATTCTTTGTTCAACATGTCGCACCGTGGGTGTCACGCCCCGAACCCGGGCCCGTGCCTGCGTGACTGCACAATGAGCCCCTATAGCAACTACTTCGTATTCGTCATCGCTTTACGAAAATGATTAACCCAAGTTGCTATAGAAGTTCATTGTAAGCCATTATAAACTCATTTTAAATCTTTAATTTTTCAGATGTGGGACAAGGGTATCACAATCACCCCACCTTCAGAACGCGACGTCTTCGTCGCGATCTGACCACTCGATCCACCAGCACCGAGAATCTAGAGGTGGCTCCTACAGGTTCAAGAGGTGGCTCCCGCCATATAGCACTTTGCCCCGCAGGTTCAAGAGGTGGCTCCCATGCACGTAGCACTTTGCCCCGCATAGCACTTATTTCCCGGTGTTCCATTCCGGTGACCGGCTCTGATACCATTCTATCACACCTCAAAACCGGGCCCGCGCCTGCGTGACTGCACAATGAGCCCCTATAGCAAATACTTCATATTCGTCCTCGCTTTACGAAAATGATTAACCCAAGTTGCTATAGAAGTTCATTGTAAGCCATTATAAACTCATTTTAAATCTTTAATTTTTTAGATGTGGGACAAGGGTATCACAGTGGGTGCGCTCGCTCTGCACCGCGGGTGCGCTGAGCATACTTTATCACATCCAACATTTCAGAAGACACGACCGCAGGTGCGCTGACTCTACTGTACCAACGCCGCGGGTGCGGTAACTTTTCTGGCGCGGGTGCGGTGTCTCTTTGCCACCAAACTCAATTGCAAGTCGCTTCTCCATGTCTGTTCTTCCATTCCCTTATTCATAATACATGATAACTCAAGAGTATCAAACTAAAATCTCGGGCATTACACCGAGATAGGAGCTAGTGAGCGGGGTAGATTGAGTTTTCTTTCCTGCTTTTGATTGCTATTTTATTGCTTTGAAATACATGTTTTTTTGATCATCTGATTTGATTAATCATATGTATTATTGACAATGAACAGATACGATTCTTGATCAGCAGTAAGATGATCAAATGTAAGGCTTGAGATTATTAGTCTTCATTGATGTGATATTCGAAGATATGAGAATGCATGACATGTAATGAGAAGTACTAGATTTATTAGTCTTTATTGACATGATATTCGAAGATACGAGTATGCATGACATGTAATGAGAGGTATTAAGTGAGATGAGTTTATGAAATGTGGCAAGAAATAAAGACCGCACCCGCGCCTATACGTAAAATCTATGCATTTATTTAATTTATTAAATTTCATTATTTTAATATTTATGTTTAATTGATCTACGTTAAAATGTTTTCTTGAGTTTTATGTTTCAGACGATTATTCGAGGCGGGATCGAGGAAAGGAGACCGGGATGATTTTTAGTAACTTTAATTGTGGTATTTTATTTTAAGTTAGGTTTGAGGCATTTTAAATCATTTATGAAGTTTTAATATTTTTAAAGCCTAATTTAAATATTAAGTCATTTTAGGATTTTTAAATTTTTAAAGTTTATCAATTAGGGGATTTTAGTAAATTTATTATGGGATTAGAATTTTATTAATTTGTTGATTTGTTAACATTTTTATTAACATGATTTATTTATTTAAAGACACTTTATAATTACTAATTAGGTGGTTTATTAGCAACCACACACACATATTAAAATATTCAATTATTCCAACACCTTTTCACACACACTCATACACGTATACACACACCCCTTCATTATAAACAAAACACACATGTTTATTATTTTATTTGAATAAGGAGAGAAGAGAATTTTTCTTTAAACTCTCCTCCATCAACCTCTATACCATTTCTCTCCTCTCCAACTTCTTCTTTAGCAATCGTTCCTTCCCTTTGAAATTTCCAGCAATATTTTGTTGAGTTTATTTCAAGAAAATCGAGCCACCTTCGTCTCGGATCGTCTCCCGCTCCGTCTCCGCTTCGGTGTCGTCGTTTCGGTATTGTTTAATCATCAAAGGCATGTATAATCTGTTGTTTCTGCATCGATCTCGTTATATTATGTTTTATGATGTTGATTACGTATGAAAATCTATGTATGTTGTGCAAAGTTTGAGCAGAAATGTGTTGAATCAATTTTGAAACGTTTTTGGATCTAAAAATTTGAATTTTACTGTCTTTTCGTGTGCTGCGAATTTTCGGTCACTCATCTCGAAAAACTTTCAACTAGAAAAAAGTATATCTTTTTGATACCTTCGCTTTGACAGTAAATTAGAAATATTTGGATAAAAATTGAGTGAGTTATGGTTGTTTTCGTGAGACTGCTCAAATGTGTTTTCTAAAAAAAATGTGTTATTGTCATGTTCTTGAGAATTTCTTGTTGCAGGCTTCGTTGAGAATCGTCGGAGGTTCATTGCTGTGTTTAGGAGTGTCCATTGGGTTGATCATGTGAATTTTGAGGTGTTGTCTCGAGTGGTTTAAGTTGTGCATGCATTAGAAGTCATAGGGAATTCATGTGCAGGAATTTTGGGGGTGAACTAGCGCAGGCTAGCGCCGCACTGCGGGCGCTGCCAGTACGTGCCAGGCAGCGCCTAGGCGCTGCAGAGCAGCGCTGCCTAGTGCAGATTTTTGGCTTTAAAAATAGTTTTCTTGCTTTCTTTGGGTACTATTAAATCTTTAGATGACATGAAGTTTCATTTGGGATCATTGAACCGTGTTTTAAGCAAGGTCCGTGTCCTTCATGTTTTGGGAAAAATTTATAGTATGCTTTGAGTTTGATGTCATGGTTTAGTACTATGATTTACAAGGTCGAGTCATGGGAATTTTAGAATGTCCTAAGAGGCGATTGAGCTGGAGAGTAAGCATGCTAAGTATGTCTAAGATATGCAAGTTAAGCTTTTGAATTCATGTTAGTATGTGCAGCAACGGCCCCAATCGAGATCCAACGAATCCCTCAACACCAAGTAAGTATGTAGGACGTGCAAAGAATATTAAGTTTTTGGAGGTATGCTAAATGTCTTGTGACCAAATTATGTTAGGATTGGAAAGCGTTAAATTATGAACGGGGACCAATCCGCCCGTTAAATTATGAACGGGTTAGATCGAGGTTGGAAAGCGTTAAATTATGAACGGGGACCAACCAGCCCGTTAAATTATGAACGGGGATCTTATGTATGTGGCAGTGGATACGTCCCTGTCAGCCCAGTACTGTGGTATGTCTGATCAGGCATTTATTATGTTATGGGTCACTTGCTTTGAAACATCCTCTACAAAATGATGACGTTACGTATGTTCAAGTATGCAAGTATGTTTAAGAAAAGTTTATGATGATGGCACGTCAAAGTATGTATGTACGCATGTTCAAGTTTAATATGCAAGTTCAAGTTTCAAGATATGTATGTCCTATTCTAAAGTTGCATATTATTTTATTATGTATTACTCGTTATTCCCAGTTTATACGTGTTGAGTCTTTAGACTCACTAGACTTGATCGATGCAGGTAAGTATGTTGAGGAGGAGACAGGAGGTGGCGACCAAGGGGCAGGCTGGACTGAGCGGAAGGCTAAACCCGAGGAACACTAAGTTTATGTTTTTATGAAAAGTTTAAAATACTCTGCTTTTATGTTGGATGTGAGACATTTGAAACAAGTATGTTGTTGGAAAATTTATTTGGTGATGTTGATTTCAAATATTAATATGATGAATGATGAGTGACGACCTTATAGATTTTATGTTTAAGAAAATTTTAAATTTTTCCGCAAATTTTTAAGTAGTAAAAAGTACGGTACGTTACAGTTGGTATCAGAGCCGTGTTCTTGAAAAGGGTTATGCCTACTGCCAGTCACAAGAAGCTCACAAAGTCCCATCTCCAGTCTGTAAGTTTTAAAGTTTTGAAATTATGTTATGTAGTAAGTATTTAGTCATGATTTCAGCATCGGCATAATTAAAATTTAAGTTATGTGCATCTTATGTAATTTATATTATGTTCATGCATGTTGGGTAAATTTTAGAACAGTATGCCTCCTAGACGTTTGATTGCCCGTGGAGCAAGGGATGAGGACTGAGAGACTTATGATGGAGAGAGGGCCACTCCTCCTCCACCACCAGATATGCAGGCACAGATGCTTGCAGGCATGACTCAATTCTTTGCACAGTTTGCGGGGAATCACGCTGCAGCAATGGGTGCACAGGAGAGACCCAGGCCAGAAGCAGTGTATGAAAGGTTCAGGAGGATGAGTCCAAAGGAGTTCTCGGGTACCACTGACCCGATGATAGCCGAAGGATGGATCAAGTCCATCGAGGTAATCTTCGATTTTATGGAGCTGACCGATGCTGATAGGGTCAGGTGTGCCACGTTCCTTCTGTCAGGGGACGCTAGGCTATGGTGGGAGAGCGCATCAGTGGCAGTGAATTTGCAGACTTTGACTTGGACGGGATTCAAGGAATTGTTCTTCGCCAAGTACTTCACTGAAGAAGTAAGATCCCGATTGACCAGAGAATTTATGACGTTGCGTCAAGGAGACAGCAGCGTGGCGGATTTCGTCAGGAAGTTTGAGAGGGGATGTTATTTTGTACCCCTGATTTCTAATGATGTCCAGGAAAAGCTGAGACATTTTATGGATGGTTTGCGGCCTATCTTGCACCGTGATGTGAGGGTAGCTGTCCCTACTACATATGCAGTTGCCGTTTCTAGAGCTTTGGCGGCAGAACAAGATCTGAGGGATATCGAGGCGGACAGGTAGGGCAAGATGCCCTATCAGGCACCACCGCAACACCTGCAGCAGCAGCATCAGCGACCTTAGCATAAGAGGCCTTACCAAGGGCCGCCGGGGAAGAAGCCGTATCAGGGACCGCCGATGGGCAAAGGTCCAGTTCAACAGCAGGGGACACCTCAGAAGCCCGTTATTTTCCCAGTGTGTCCTAAGTGCAACCGCCAGCATCCAGGGCCATGTTTGTATGGATCAGGCAAATGCTTTAAGTGTGGAGCCAGTGACCACATGCTGAAAGAGTGCCCACAGTGGAAACAGCCAACTCAGGGCAGAGTGTTCGCCATGCATGCACAGGAGGCGAATCCAGACACTACCTTACTGACTGGTAAACTTTCTTACCTAAACTCAGTATTATTTTTCGTGAGTGTTGGAATTTTATTAAGATTATTAGTGTGCTAGTAATATTTTTTTTGAGTGACTTAGAATATATCGATCTCTACTATGCTCAAGGATAATGTTAGTAATTTTGGGATATAAGTTTCGTGTTGTGCTAACGTCTCTCAGGAAGTATTTTCATTAAGAGAATAGCTACTCAGGCCTTGATAGACTCAGGAGCCACCCATTCATTCATCTCAGAGACGTTCGCTAGTCACTTGGATATCAAGACCATCGGCCTCGACGTGAATTATTAGTGACAGTCCCATCAAGGGAAGAGCTGTTAGCTACTAGAGTGGTCAAAGATATCGATATAGAATTGCATGGCCATTTAGTGTATGCAGATTTGATCCTGCTACCAATGCCAGAGTTCGATATTATTTTGGGAATGGACTGGCTGACTAAGAACAGAGTTCTGATTGATTTCCAGAAAAGATCAGTACTGATTAGACCGTTGGGAATGGAGCAGTTTTTATTTGAGCCATCCAGATGGAGGAGTTTTCCTCGCATGATCTCCTGCATGCAGGCGAGGAGACTGATTTCCAAGGGTTGTCTGGCTTTCTTAGCCAGCATGGAATCTGCACCTGAAGTACCCACTCCATCTTTATCAGACGTGCTAGTAGTCAGGGACTTCCCAGACGTCTTTCCAGATGACGTCACAGGCCTTCCACCAGATAGAGAGGTGGAGTTTGCCATTGATCTCATGCCAGGCACAGTGCCAATCTATAAGGCACCGTACAGATTAGCTCCAGCAGAAATGCTAGAACTTAAGCAACAGATTCAGGAACTTTTAGACAAGGAATTTATCCGCCCGAATTTCTCACTGTGGGGCGCGCCAGTGCTCTTTGTGAAAAAGAAGGATGTGAGCATGAGACTATGCATCGATTACCGTGAGCTGAACAAGGTAACAATCAAGAATAAGTACCCGTTGCCTAGAATCGAAGATTTGTTTGATCAGTTACAGGGAGCTACCATGTTCTCTAAGATAGATCTTCGATCAGGGTATCATCAGCTGAAAGTGAAGGATGCAGATGTCCACAATACAGCTTTCAGGACCAGATATGGGCATTACGAGTTCTTAGTGATGCCATTTGGAGTGACAAATGCTCCAGCTATTTTCATGGATCTCATGAACCGAGTATTTCAGTCGTTCCTCGATCAGTTCGTCATAGCATTTATTGACGATATTCTTATATATTCGAAGAGCCATGAAGAGCATAGTCAACATTTGAGAACAGTGTTACAGGTTTTGCAGAGACACAAGTTGTATGCTAAATTCAGTAAATGTGAATTTTGGTTGGAGAAAATAGCATTTTTAGGACATATAATATCTAGCGGTGGTATTGAGGTGGATCCAGCTAAGGTGGTGGCAGTTAAAGAATGGATTGAGCCGAAGAATGCATCAGAGATCCGCAGTTTCCTAGGCTTAGCAGGCTACTACAGAAAGTTTATTCAGGGATTTTCTTCGATAGCAGTGCCACTCACCTCATTGACCAAGAAGAATGCCAAATTCATATGGAGTGAAGAGTGTCAAAAGAGCTTTGATACCTTGAAACAAGCTCTTATCACAGCGCCAGTGTTAGCCATGCCAGCAGAACAGATAATTTTGTGTTGTACACCGATGCTTCTAAGCTCGGTTTGGGCGCAGTAATGATGCAGAATGGTCGGGTTATAGCTTATGCTTCCAGACAGTTAAAAGTGCATGAAAAAAAAAATTATCCGACTCATGATCTCGAGTTAGCTGCCGTGGTCTTTGCTTTGAAGATTTGGAGACATTATTTGTACGGCGAGAAATGCCAGATATTCACTGATCACAAGAGTCTAAAGTATTTCTTCACGCAAAAAGAACTTAACATGAGACAAAGACGGTGGTTGGAGTTAGTAAAAAACTATGATTGTGAAATTAGCTATCATCCAGGGAAAGCTAATGTTGTGGCAGATGCTTTGAGTAGAAAGGTAACAATCTTAGCACAGCTGTCAGTGCAGAGATCTCTTCAGCCTGAGATTCAAAGGTTCGACTTGGAAGTTTATCGCGAGGGCAGAGCTCCTAAGCTGTCTAATCTGACAGTCCAATCTTCCTTGTTAGACCGTATCCGAGCAGGTCAGCCTTCAGATTAGCAGTTATTGAAATGGAGGCTGAAAGATGAAGCCAAGGGAAGTGTACTCTATTCAATGTCCGATGGAATTGTGAGATACAGAGATAGAATGTGGGTGCCTAGTGTTGATTCAATTAGACAGGATATTTTGTCAGAGACACATGCATCTCTGTATTCTATTCATCCAGGAGGTACCAAGTGATGAAACTTAAAATTAATAATTTATTATATGTTAAAACCTGTATTTTAAAATTTTAAGTTTCATTAAAATTATAAATTATGTTATTTTAGTATTGTTTGTTTATATTTAAATGTCTTACTAAATTTGTTTTATTTTCAGGTTTTTTTTACGTGTTGGTAAAATAATGATAACTCAAGCTAGAAAATTCAAATGGAGGTGACTCTAACATGGTTGGAATCCTTGAGAAGTTATCTACAACTTTGCAGAAGACATGATTGCCTAAAAAGCTCATTAAGATGATCAAATTGTGCAAAGATCAAAATGAGGACACATTTACTTTTACTATGACCATCATTTAGTAAAAAATTCATAATTATTTCAATATTTATCCAAATGAGGTGAATCAAGTGGCCAAACTCATCTACACAAAATTCCCCACATGTTTGTGGCCTTAATCAGAGTCAGAGTGGTGAGAAAAGTCGTGGAACAAGGCATTGAAAGAAGGGACATGGAATTGGAGTTGAGGAGACAAAGAATACTATTACAACTACATGGCATTAATAGAATTTTTGACCCTTTCTCTCATTTGGCCTATAAATAGAGGCCTTGTGCTAGCTTGAGAATCATTCTATCTCATTGTAAAATATAGTGTGAGTGTGTATCAAAGTTCTAAGTTCCAATATATTTTCTTTCATTTTCTCAACTATGAGTGATATTTTAGTGCTGATTAAAAGTAAATTCATGGCAAGCTAAATCTATTATGTCAAGGTGAAGAGGATGCATTCTTGGTGAAGTAAGATTGTTTATATTTTGTATATTCTTTCTTTATTTCTTTTCATTTAGCTAACTTATTTTCATTGTAGGTATAAAAATGAATTATTTCTTGTTATCAATTTACATCAAAAGCTTAATACCATTGAAGTGGTTATCTTGATTTGTTGTTTAATTTTGATACAATAAATATTTCATCACTTATTATTATATATATAGATATATATATTTATATAATAATATCATAATATTTCATTTAGACGATAGCGTGGCTCTACCGGTTGTTTTAAATGAAATATTATGATTTAATACTAATATCTAACAATCTAACATTTACTTTATCGCAACTAACTTTTATTTTTCGCATCTAACTTTTACTTTCTCGCAACTAACTTTTACTTTTCCGCAACTAACATTTACTTTATCGCAACTAACTTTTACTTTACTGCAATTAACTTATTGAATCAATATATTTCTTTTAGGCAATAGCGTGGCTCTGCCGGTTGTTCTAAATGAAATATAATGATTTAATCTAACATTTACTTTATGCAATTATTTATTTATATAGTTATAATATAATCATAGGTAGCATATATAAATATCGGTTAATTCGGTATTTTCTATAGTGGGAACTATATTATATTATGTATGTGTTTAATTTTCTTGGAACTATTATTTATGGTTGTTTCTTTTGTTTTACTTTTAGTTAAACAATATTATATAAAACAAGAATAAATCCTCAAGCCTTGACAAAATTTATATTTTGTAAACTTCATTCTTGCATTTGGTAATTTATAAATTAATAAATTTAAACTAAAAATAACCTCTCTGTGGATCGATCTCGTACTTACGAAATATATTACTTGCAGACAACCTACACTTGGGTGAATTATTATTTAAGTAGTAGCACCAAGATGTACAAAGACCTACAGATTTTGTATTGGTGGCCAGGAATGAAGCGAGACATCCGCAGATTTGTGTCAGAATGCCTCACTTGTCAACAGGTGAAGGCAGAGCATCAGAGGCCAGCAGGAATGCTTAAGCCACTCCCTATTCCAGAGTGGAAATGGGATAATATCACTATGGATTTTGTCGTTGGGTTGCCAAGATCAGTTAGGGGTTTTAATGCCATCTGGGTTATATTGGATCGACTAACTAAGTCAGCGCATTTCTTGCCAGTGAAGACGACCTTCTCCATGACGCAGTATGCGGAGCTTTATATCCAGGAGATAGTTCGTTTGCACGGGATCCCAGTTTCTATTGTGTCCGACAGGGATCCGAGATTCACATCATCTTTCTGGAAAAGTTTACATGCAGCCATGGGGACGAAATTGTTATTCAGTACTGCATTTCACCCTCAGACAGATGGCCAGTCTGAGCGTGTGATACAGATTTTGGAGGATTTGCTGAGAGCCTGTATGATTGATTTTCAGGGGACTTGGGAGTCGAAGTTACCTCTAGTGGAGTTTACCTACAACAACAGTTTTCAATTCTCTATAGGTATGGCTCCTTATGAAGCACTATATGGAAGAAAGTGTAGATCCCCGATTCATTGGGATGAAGTCGGTGAGAGATCAGAACCTGGTCCAGAGATAGTTCAGCAGACTGCAGATGTGGTAGTCAAGATTCGTGACAGAATGAAGACCGCCCAGAGCCGTCAAAAGAGTTATGCTGACAAGAGAAGAAGGGATCTTGAGTTTGCTGTAGGTGATCACGTATTCGTCAAGATAGCACCTATGAAGGGTGTTATGAGATTTGGGAAAAGAGGCAAGCTAAGTCCGAGATTTATTGGACCGTTCGAAATTCTTGACAGAGTTGGAACTCTAGCTTATCGTGTAGCCTTACCGCCGAATTTGTCCGGAGTGCACAATGTGTTCCACGTTTCTATGTTGAGGAATTATCTAGCTAATCCTTCGTATGTTCTGAGCCATGAGCCATTGCAGTTGACTCCAGATCTGTCTTATGAGGAAAGACCGATTCAAATCTTAGACAGGCAAGAGCGTAGGCTTCGGAACAAGACGACTAAGCTAGTCAAAGTCCAGTGGCTGAATCAATCAGTGGAGGAGGCCACTTGGGAAGCTGAAGCAGACATGAGACTTCGCTACCCAGAGTTGTTCGGTAAGACTTAATTTTGAGGACGAAATTTTTATAAGTGGGGGAGAAACTGTAAAGCCCAAAAATCAGTATACGTAAAATCTATGCATTTATTTAATTTATGAAATTTCATTATTTTAATATTTATGTTTAATTGATTAAAATGTTTTCTTGAGTTTTATGTTTCAGACGATTATTCGAGGCGGGATCGAGGAAAGGAGACCGGGATGATTTTTAGTGACTTTAACTGTGGTATTTTATTTTAAGTTAGGTTTGAGGCATTTTAAATAATTTATGAAGTTTTAATATTTTTAAAGCCTAATTTAAATATTAAGTCATTTTAGGATTTTTAAACTTTTAAAGTTTATCAATTAGGGATTTTAGTAAATTTATAATGGGATTAGAATTTTATTAATTTGTTGATTTGTTAACATTTTTATTAGCATGATTTATTTATTTAAAGACACTTTATAATTACTAATTAGGTGGTTTATTACACACCACACACACATATTAAAATATTCAATTATTCCAACACCTTTTCACACACACTCATACACGTATACACACATCCCTTCATTATAAACAAAACACACATGTTTATTATTTTATTTGACTAAGGAGAGAAGAGAATTTTTCTTTAAACTCTCCTCCATCAACCTCTATACCATTTCTCTCCTCTCCAACTTCTTCTTTAGCAATCTTTCCTTCCCTCTGAAATTTCCAGCAATATTTTGTTGAGTTTATTTCAAGAAAATCGAGTCACCTTTGTCCCGGATCGTCTTTCGCTCCGTCTCCGCTTCGGTGTCGTCGTTTCGGTATTGTTTAATCATCAAAGGCATGTATAATCTGTTGTTTCTGCATCGATCTCGTTATATTATGTTTTATGATGTTGATTACGTATGAAAATCTATGTATGTTGTGCAAAGTTTGAGCATAAATGTGTTGAATCAATTTTGAAACGTTTTTGGATCTATGTACGCATGTTCAAGTTTAACATGCAAGTTCAAGTTTCAAGATATGTATGTCCTATTCTAAAGTTGCATGTTATTTTATTATGTAGTACTCGTTATTCCCAGTTTATACATGTTGAGTCTTTAGACTCACTAGACTTGATCGATGCAGGTAAGTATGTTAAGGAGGAGACAGGAGGTGGCGACCAAGGGGCAGGCTTGGACTGAACGGAAGGCTAAACCCGAGGACCACTAAGTTTATGTTTTTATGAAAAGTTTAAAATACTCTGCTTTTATGTTGGATGTGAGACATTTGAAACAAGTATGTTGTTGGAAAATTTATTTGGTGAAGTTGATTTCAAATATTAATATGATGAATGATGAGTGACGACCTTATAGATTTTATGTTTAAGAAAATTTTAAATTTTTCCGCAAATTTTTATGTAATAAAAAGTACGGTACGTTACAAATGTAGTCTTCTCCTGATCCTCCGGTGCTATTACAATCTGATTGTAACCTGAATAACCATCTAGAAAGCAATAATAATGATACCCACCCACTCTATCAAGCATCTGGTCAATAAAGGGAAGAGGGAAGTGATCTTTCCTTGTCGCATCATTCAATTTCCTGTAGTCTTTGCATACTCGCCAGCCAGTCACTGGACGAGTTGAAATCAATTCATTATTCTCATTTCTCACTACAGTTATTCCCCCCTTCTTAGGCACTACTTGTACTGGCGAAACCCACGAGCTATCAGATATATCATAAATAACACCAGCATTTAACAGTTTTAATACCTTAGCCCTCACAACTTCTTTCATTGCTGGATTAAGCCTTCTCTGATGATCAACATAGGGTGAATATGACTCCTGCATCAAGATTTTATGCATACAAACAGTAGGGCTAATCCCCTTTATATCGGCAATTGTCCATCCCAAAGCAGATTTAAATTTCCTCAACACTCTCAACAATTTCTCTTTTTCAGTACAAGTAAGAAAGGAAGAGATGATTACCGGATATGTCGAATTTTCACCTAAAAATGCATAACATAGGTGGCCTGGCAGTTCCTTCAATTCAGGAGATGCTTTTTGTACCTCTTTACTTGCATCTTCAAGTAGTTCTACATGATGCACATCACTCTTTTCTTTAGGCAATGTATTGAGAGCAAGTAACTCCTCTTGCACATCCCAATCACTTTCATCCAGTGCAGACGTCGATTCCGACAAACATCTCTCTAAGGAATCTTTCGTCATCCTACCTGCACCAACATGAGATACACATGAATCAATTACATCAATACTATTACAAGTACTTACCTCATTTGGTTCTTTGATTGTGTTGTAGATGTTGAACATGACTTCTTCTCCACCTACTCTCAATGTGAGCTCGCCCTTGTGCACATCAATCCAAGCTTTTCCGGTGGCCAAGAACGGCCTTCCAAAGATAAGCGGAGTCTCCTAATCTTCTTCCATATCTAGAATGACAAAATCAGCAGGAAATTTAAATTTGTCTACCTTTACCAGAACATCCTCCACTATCCCCCGTGGATATGTAAGTGATCTATCCGCCAGCTGCAGGGTAATAGTGCTAGGCTTCACCTCGCCAAGCTCCAAAGTCCTGTAAATAGAAAAAAGCATTAAATTAATACTGGCACCTAAATCACATAAAGCTTTATTGATTCTAGAACCACCAATAACACAAGGAATAGTAAAACTCCCTGGATCTTTGAGTTTCTATGGTAGTTTCCTTTGGAGTATGGCACTACACTCTTCGGTCAACTTTACTGTTTCGAACTCATGCAACTTCCTCTTCTTTGACATCACATCTTTGATGAACTTTGCATAGTTTGGCATTTGCTCTAAAGCATCAGCAAATGGAATGTTGATGTGAATTTTCTTGAAAATCTCCAAAAAATTTGCAAATTGATAATCCAATTTCTTCTTTTTGAACCTCTGCGGATATGGAAGAATTGGCTTAAATACCGGAGGTTGTTCAACTTCAACTTCAGCTTTAGATCCCTCAGTTTCAACTTCTTCAACTGTCATTTCATTTTCATCATTCTCTTGGGAATTTTTAACCTCAAGTTCTCTTCCACTTCTCAAAGTTACAGCTTTGCATTGCTCCCTTGGAGTCACTTCAGTATTACTTGGGAATTGACCTTTATTTTGATCTCTCAATGCATTAGCCAATTGACCAATCTGTGTCTCCAATGATTTCATTGTGGCACCCATATTTCCCATGTGAGTTTCCATACCATCAAGACGAGATTCAGTCCTAGCCATCCTTTTACTAGATTCAACAACAAATGTCCAAACTAGATCCTCAAGTGAAGGTTTTCCTTCCCCCTTTGATGTATTAAACCCCGGTGGAGGATTCAACACATTCTTATTATTAGCATATGAAAAATTTACATGATTTCTCAAACCAGGATGATAAGTGTTAGGGGGAGGGTTACCTCGATATCTTCCGTAGCCACCAAAATTCATATTGTTGATATAATGAGCCTCATCAGGAATATGTGGTTCTTCAGTAACAACCGATGCATTTTCAACCTCTGATGTACTAGCCTTATTCATTGCTGCAATTTGAGTTGTTAAAGCTCAAACTTGAGCAGTGAGTGATGTAATAGGATCTATGACATAAATTCCAGCTTGCTTCTTTACTCCTGACCTTTCAGACGGTCACTGATAACTGTTAATGGTCATCTGTTCAAGCAAATCATATGCTTGATCAGGTGATTTTGCAAATATCGTGCCACCAGCTGCTGCATCCACAGTGCCTCTTGTTTGTCCATTCAAACCATTGTAAAACAATTCAATCTGTACCCAACTTCAAAACCATGGTTTGGACATCTTCTCAACAACTCTTTATACCGTTCCCATGCCTCATATAATTGCTCAAAGTCAGTCTGCCTAAAAGTACTTATCTCAATTTTCAACTGTGCAGACTTCGCAGGTGGGAAATATTTAGCAAGAAACTTGGTTGCTAACTCCTGCCATGTAGTGATACTCCCCAAAGGAAGCGATTGGAGCCATCCTCTTGCTTGATCCCTAAGAGAAAAAGGAAACAAGCGCAATCGAATTATATCATCAGAAACACAATTTATTTTTACCGTGTCAGTAATTTCAAGGAATGTTCTGAGATGTAAATGAGGATCTGCAGTAGCGGCTCCCCCAAACTGATTCTGTTGAACCATGTTTATCAATGTTGGCTTAAGCTCAAAGTTGTTTGCATTAATAGTCCCTCGTGCTATGCCCGAGTAATGAGCATTCAGTACCGGCCTAAAATGATCTCTGATGGGTATTGCAGGGGGTGGATTTTCATTATCTCTGTTTTCAGCCATTGCTCGAATCTCTTCTCTTCTTGCCTTTCTTAATCTTCTTGCGGTTCTTTCGATTTCAGGATCAAAGATAAGCAAGTCAAGATTTTGCGATCTTCGCATGCACTGTCAAACAAAGATAAAACACAAATCAATGTTTAATGTATTACAATAAAAACAGCTCTAAATTAAAATAAAGACTAATTGGTAACAATACTAATATAAATTTAAAATATACACTCCCCGGCAACGGCACCAAAAACTTGTTGCGTGATTTCTTAATTTCTTGCAAGTGCACAACGTCAAGTTTGTAATAAAATGTATTTTCTAGTACAAGTGTCGATCCCACGAGGAGTATGTATTTAAATGTATATTAATGCTTGCAATTAAAATAGTCTCAATTTTATTTAGAAAAATCAATTGACCGATTTGTTTTCAGCAATAATTAGATTGAAAATAAATTTAATGATATTATAACACCAAACTTTTTATAACAAATAAATATGGAATAAAAGATCTAGAGGTCCGATTTCACGCAACTATCCACCATGTGTTCTTTTGTGTAGCTATATTATAAATGTCCTTATTATACATTTGCCAAGAATTCTAAATTATCTACTCCCTCTCCCGAGTGCTAAGTATATAATAACTATCTAACAAAAGATTGTAACGTCCCCATCAACAATATATAATTAAATAACACAATAAGCACTAAAATCTTTTAATGGCTTCAATAGCAATATATGTCCTCCCGAACTATATAAATACTATCGATGTATTTTTCTCTTTTTTGTTTATAAATTTCCTTTTCCAAGGGGGATAATTATTAAACATAAGAAGCCATTCAAGAGAATGACCAATAAAAAATGAAATCAATTAAGATTGGAAAGAATACAGAATTAAGAACAATAAGAAAACTTATATAGCATTAATTCATAATAATAAATCAAAATCCCGAATACATGTTTCTTTTTTTCTATTTATTGTTCCATCATTTTCCTCTAGAAGATTTTATTTCTAATTTTCATAAGTCTAGGAACCGCGGGTGCGGTGCTTGTTGTAGTGACCCGCGGGTGCGGTGGTTGCTTCGACCACTGGGTCTTGTGCCACTTTCCAATTCAAACACTTTAATACTCCAAACTCTCATTCTAATCTTCCAACTACAACAACAAATCACATAAAAACATGCTCAAGAATCACAAAATTCCAAGTAAAAAAACAAGTAATAAAAGTACAATAAATTGCACTTATCAGTCGAGACAAAGATGAGAGATCGAGATAGCATGGAGATTACGGGCTGAGAAGAAAAACTAGTGGTTTATTACTAGACATGTACTGCAATTCTAAACACTAGTAGGATAATTGTAATCGAACAAGTGAATGATATTTTGAATTAAATAACATAACAGCATTATGTATGGTGTATTGTAAATGATTTATATATACTTGTTTATATTTTTAAAAGAAAAATTTTGACCCACATTTTCTTGCAAATATCCACTTAATCCCAAAGACAATTGAGTTAGAGCCCGGGTCCCCACACTCAGTTTCAAGGATCTATCGCTCTGATACCACCTGTTGTGGGGACCCGGACTCTAATCATCTTCTTAATCATCGTTGGAACAATTTAATCAATTAAAATAAACAGAGTCTAATTTTTTTAATATACAATATTTAGTGCGGAACGTAATGGAATACATTATAATATACATATCAGTATTAAAGTACCAGTCTTGTACTATAAACATCAACTCAAACTAAGGTTCAACAACTAATGTCAAGTGCTGAATCTTATCTACAGTAACGTCAAAGTCCGTGGTCTCCACTCTAATCACGATCTCTCTTCATCTCCTCGACCCTGAACCTGTCCCACCTGTTACCATGCACACATACAAACACGACAACAGCTAGATAACTCCGGTGAGAAATAAATCCCAGTATAAATCAACGAAACATGCAGTTATGTAAATAATGTAAAAGCATGTAACAGATATCAGTAACATGTAACACAATCTGAAACATAACCAACTATAAAATTACTAATCAAACTCGTGCCTCCACATTTCAGACTAGACTCAATCCTAGTCTAGGGATCCCGGTTTCCAGATGTTCGTATTCCTATATCGAACATCAGTAATAGAAGAAAATCCAATTCTATCCACTTCGATATAACCAAACATCCGGTGTCTTGACATATCCGTCACAGACTTTAGCACTATCGTCAATTCACTATCTTGTGACAACGTGCAATGTCCCAGTGATGATTCCATCACTATCGGCACTGGTGTCACAAGATCACTCGGCTAACACCTGCTTTCTATACATTCATAGAACAAGCATATCAAATCAAATCAATGAACATAATAATATTAAGTATGTGATTTAGGGAAACTCAAGTATATCATACTCGAGTCGATCTCCCAATACCACATTGACTTATACATTTATCTTCTCGATCTGACTAAGTCGAAGTCTCAAAGTCAAATCTGTCCATATCAAATCTGAAATGACAATATCGTATCAATGTACAACTCAATTCAAGACTTGTTCTGATCAATACGCAAATCAAGACATAATCTGATCAATGTCAACGATATCATGAAACAATCTCAATCAATAATAAATCTGATCAAAATCAATCTACTGATGTTTCAACGACATAACAATACAGTTTTGATAACCTTATCAATCTCAACATCATAGATATAATACCACAACTTATAATCAATATCAGTACAACCCATAATCTTAACAATAACAGATCATAATTTCAAATCTGTACAATCTCACAATACCGGCAATACAATATCAGTATATACGAATCAACAACTCATCAGACCCAAGTCTGAATATTATCAATATACCCAGCAATACAATATTAGTCAGATATCAATCCTAACATCTCATAATCAATAACAATACAAATCTGACATCAATTCAATCTAATCACAATCAAATCAACTCTGAAAATTCATAATAATTTCATACGGTATCTGTCCTTTGATCCGGTTCCGATTATACGATGTCTGATATCGCAAGAACAACATATATCAATCGTATCTGATTCTGGCAGTATCATAATTTCAAATCATATCAAAACGTAACAAAACTTACGTCCTGTTGTAGCTGTCGTCGCTAGGAACTCGATGCTGTACTCGGATTCAAAATCTAACGGACGGATCGAAATATAAAGGTGTAAGGATTTCTGAAAGATTCTCATTCCTTCCCTTTCTTTTCTGAGAAATGAATTGCTTGTATTTATATATATATATATATATATATATATATATATATATATATATATATATACCCGTTGCATGTAAAGGCAAGTGGCTTGTTTTCGTTTTGCATGCCGCGCGCATATGCGTGCCTAAGCCCCGTGCATATGCGCCGGAAGTTTTATCCGGAACTTAGCTACTGGACTACTCGCGCATATGTGGGCACACAAGCCGCGCATATGCGCGAGACCTTCTGGTCACGCACCATTTTTTCCACACAACTCGCGCATATGCGCGCCCACTCTTCGCGCATATGCGCGAGGTGTTCTGTCCATCTCGCGCATATGTGCGCATATGTGTCGCGCATATGCGCGAGGTGTACTGTCCTCGCACATTTGTCGTGTCTTTTCTCGTCTTTCCCGGTCCGATCCTTTCCGTCTAAAATCACATCCATTTATCCCCAAATCATTTCATATTGCGATAATCAAATTCTCTGGCTTTACAGTTTTACTAAGATTAACAAACCAACCTCGATATTAATAAGGAGATTACCAACAAATAGACTTGAATAGTCTTAGAAATAATGCTCTGCTTTGTCCGAGAAATATACCTAAATAGTTTCGAGCACACTTGCTTCCCCCGCTTTGTCCGAAAAATTCTCGGACATAAGCTACATCGTAGGGGAGCCTATTTTTGTCACCACCAACGCCTCCCTTACAACCTGGGAAATTCCCGGGTAGCTTTTGGAGCGTTTTTTACCAAGTTTTCCAAAACATTAACACCTAGATAAAAATAATTCAGATCATGTTGATTAAGCCAATTTTGAAACATGTCATTTTCATCCAAGAACCAATCTACGGACATAAAAATCACATTTCTCATAAGTGAAACTTCATCAAAATTCCAAGAAAACACGATATCATAGTAGCTACTCCTCATTTCAACAAGATGAGAACGATAATCTTTACTAACAAATCTCACTGATTTTGGTCCATAAATTCGGGCTTCAAAAGATTGAGATCTCATGAAGCCGCTCGACTTGCATTAACTTCAAGTATTTGCAATTTTGATTTTCTAGAGTGCCACAATTTAGCTAACTTCGAAAGATTGATTTCTTTTCCTAATCCTCAACTTTATAATTCAGTTTTACATTACGAAAGGTGAAAATATTTCTACATTTTGTTACAGAATTGAAAACTAAAAATATACTGACCAAAGACAACTCCACATATCCTTCCGTTCTTAATCTATGTCATTCCATCCATATTCTAACGTATTTGGCTCAAATTTCTTAATCATGCAACCTAGAAAAGAAACGTACTTCACAGAATTATCTCCAATCGGTTGTCCTAACTCATTACGCTCTAGCTTTTTACAATGTGTTGGCCAATAACCATTTTCAACTTTAATGTACCCAAGCTTCTTCTTTTTTCAATTTTGTTGACATATATTGGTTCTTTACCATGCAAATCTTGTGATGGATTTAGGTTAATTGTTGGAGTTAATTCTCGATAACATATTAGATATTTTAGTGTAAAATAGCAAAAAGAGATATTGATATGAGCCTAGTGTATTAAAATAAATCAAGATTTAGAATAGGATACAATATCACCTGAAATTTTTCTAAATATGCTTTGCTGTGTTTTTGCCTTTTTTGCTCATCTTTTGAATGTTACATAATGACATAATCAAACAAGTAATATGACATGATGCATCACTAAAAATAAACATGCAGACAAATATATTGCAATAGTAAATAAAGAGTTATGTGAACTTGAAAAGAACATTTATCAATCAAAATAAACAACTTTAAAATATTTCCCTCACTGTTTTCTTGTGCGAGAGATGGTGGGCTCAATTTTCCCATTTTCATTTTGTCAATTGTTACTTAAAATCATTAAAAAAAACCAAAAATCCTACCATAATTGATAAAGTCGATAATGCAACCAAAAAATTGAGGAAAATTCTATGCAGACTCTCTACATGATCAAATCAAACTTTAACATCATGATATTATTTTCTACTCAAATACAACACAAGCATCACTATAGCTACAGTATGCATTAAAATTTCCGTTTTAAAGACAAATCCCTTGAAATTTTAAATGAATGATTTATTTTTGTTGTTTAACAAACAGTCATCACACATCAAGAAAAATAGAGTGTACATCATAAAATAATAGGACAAGATTAATTACAACTATGAAACAGTTTCCATAATATTAATCAAACAGCAGATAAAAAATGAAGACCAACTTATTATGGACACTGTCGAGGCTCTTATTCAGGACATATTTTAAAAAAAAAAAATTGAGGATGATGATAAATCTTGACGACGAAATAAAAGCTTGAACCACACTAAAAAAATACCACAGTAATGAAAAACGGATGACCACGCCCATATTCACATGTATATCTTAAATCATCAAATTTTGTGTGTTCTCAGTTGACTAGTGAGACCATATTAAACCTCCGCATATTTTAAGGCAATAATAGTACAGAAGGTAGGCTAAACATCACGAATGGTTCAAGATATTTTCACAAAGCAAAAATCAGCCGACTGCTGTCCAAATATAACTTTGATGCTTCTTCGACTGAACAAAACAAAATCATTGAATTATTTAAACGTTAAAAGTTAGGTCACGTGTCAAAGCATACTTTATAAGAGGAATTATAATCTTAAAGAATTAGTTAAACAACGTTGCAACCACAAACTAATGTTGCACCCACAATACTGAAACACTAACCATCCATCATTTGGATTCTTATGAACATACAATATTATTTTCTGGCCACTCATTTACAGAAAACTAACACCAAAAAATATTCAAAGAAACAATCTGTCACAGTTGATAATCTTGCAGATGGAGGATTTGGAACATCTCCAGCGGAAGTTAAATATTTCAAAGCATCCACTCCATCCCAAGAAAAGAAAAAGAATATTTCAAAGCATTCACTCCATCCCAAGAAAAGAAAAAGAAGAAGATATAAGTCCAACTGAAAGCAACCTTTCTAATGAAAAATTGAAACTGTTCCTTCAAGATTTTGTCGCAACTCGACAAACAAAGTCCACACTCCCCAAGATCAGAAACCCATTAAATGATTCCCCTTTATCTCCAAACAGAGTCAGAAGAAAAAATATCTCCACTCTTTTTTATCATACTGATTAATATCAATCTACACTTTTTTAAAAGTTCAAACTAAGATTCTTTAAAAACAAATTTTAAAAAACTTTTGGGTTAATCCTTCGAACTTTTACCAGAATGCAGTTAACTTGAATAAGAGCGATGTTTGTGCATCGGGTTCTGCATAACAAGAAGATGGACAGTCACTGTGCCAAGAATACGGATTCCTTGTTTGATTGTGGTGCTGGTTGTAGCAGTTCTTAATGCTGCTGTGTTGTGCAATGGAGGGGATACAAGCAGTTTCATGAGAAAAGTTGAGAAACGCAGCTCAATTTCTTGCTCTGTTCGTTGTGCGATAGCTGATGGGATTCTCAAATTCTTGTTCGTTGTGGTAGAAGAGATCGAAAAAAGGGTAAGAAGAATGAGATGGTTTCAGTCATAACAGCGCAAATGAGATTTAGGGAGTTCGCGCCTGCTTATAAATAACCAAAAATATTAACAGCACTTTGTGTGCTGCAAATATTAAATTTATTTTAGAACTATTAACAACGAATGACGCATAGTTAATAAGAAATTTTAACATAACATGGAATGGCACACCGAAAATGATATATTGGCAGCATGCTTTTATTGTGCGATGCTGAATCACCTTTCTTGTAGTAGAATCTGATTCAGGAGAAGCTGCTTCTGCTCTCGCAAATCTTTCTCTCATCGCCTAAATGCGAGCCAACATCAGTAGTATTCAGTGCCAGCTCGGTGCCAGGCTGAGGAATGTCTGAATAAACAATCAGTGCAGTACGTTGGACATCCTCTTCCGTAGCAGTAAGAGAAGCCTGACAATTCCTCAGAAGCATGACAAGAGACTGGAAATAATGACACATCAATCGTCTGCATTATCAGTGCTTCTGATATAATCGGAACCTCAGAATGATGAGTCTAGGGATGAGGTAGTGGTGCTGACACATGTTCTTCGGCAGAGGATCAATCACATCATCAGTAGAACATCATCTATGGCGGATAATGCTAGATCTCTGGTTGAGATAATAGAGGAGTATTGAGGTTGTGCAGTAAAAATAACAACAGCCGGCGATGGTGCACGAGTATTGGATGAAATATCTCCGGGCGGAGACTTTGCAACTTCCTCTACCAACTTATAGCTTGAACGTCCAATTCAGCTTGTGCCTTGGAAACAACCCTGGCGGCAAAATCTACTTCCATCATACCAAATACCCATCATCAGGGTCAAAAGATCATTGCTGAATTGTTGAATAACTGCATCATCATGGAAATCAGTAGGGCCCTGATGATCATAATTCGCCTTCAATGCAGTGAGCGTTTCACCGAGTTTGGAAACTTTCAGCTTGGCCAAAATATATTCTATTTGGGTCATTGTTGTGGACACGATGTTGGTCCGAGAATGAGTAAAAAAACCATGGTCTCAAGACTTCTGCTTTGGAAAGTTTCTTCTTATTTTTTTCAAAAAGGGGAAATCGAGTAACTGTGCGCATCCATACCCATTCATCGAAATACTCAATCTTGTGATCAACAAAGTCATCGATTTCTTCCATGTGTAGATCGATCTGAGTCTGCATTGAGGATTTCTGAGCTTCATCTTCATCAGCTTCTTCAGCAATTAGTTCAACAGCCATCTTGCCTTTGCCTTTTCCAGTAATATTAGGATAAAATAGGCCAGATCTAGTGGTTTCCGGTAGAGGATCTTTAATAACTCCTCCTTTAGGTCTAGGAGAAAATAGAACATTGGAGGAAGACCCAGATCTCGATGGAACAGCAGAGAGAGGTTGTGTTGAAATGGATTCTGCTGGTTGAGATTCAATAGATATAAACACTTGAATAATTGGAACAACATCAGTAGGGGGTGGAGATACTGATGGTTTAGATAAAATATCAGCAACAAAAATAGTCTTCTTGGGGGCCTCAACCTTCCACAAGTTCCAAACATGAAATACACTTATAAACACCTTTTCTTTGTTAATCTCATTCTGTGCAGCAAACTCGCGATTACAAGAACGTCAAATTTCAAGTCTGATTGCACTCATCGGATCAAGGAATAGCGTCTAATAACATTGTCTCATGATCTCTTAGGTATCACTGACAGCACTTACAAGAACCAAGAATCTATGGTTAGCGTACGATTACGGTCCCTTCAACTTATATATTCAGATCAAATCTTCAACCATAAATATATCGAGAGTTGCATATAATTCGATAACTATGTGATGTATCTTTGAGTAATCATAATGATATCGTATGTATAACCAAGAAAACACTTTTTCATAAAGCGCATGTATTACTCTTGCCAGAGTTTCCTTGTGCTATTATAACTCATCAGATCAACACTCGTAGGTGAGCAGTGAATCCCAACTACAAAGCATCGGATCCTACGCATGTCGGACAGTGTTCTAAATGGAGGTCAAGCAACCCTCGAACGCCCCGCCTATGCATGAGACGTTTGTTTTAGGTGGGCAGGCGGTCGAGGTGGGTGGAAGCAGCGAGCAGGCGGGACATGTGACGTAGTCAACATTTTTAATTTGTAGTCAACAAATTTTAAAAGCCTAGTTAAAATCAACCAATTTTAAAACTCAAAATCCTAGTTATTTAAATCAACCCCACTTTTTTTTTTAACTTCTGGTTCTCATTGCTTCTCACTATCAACCACTAAGCCCACCATGCAATCCGCCCGTCGCCGCCGCCAGCAACAAGAAACTTTAAGTTAGGCATTGTATATTTATTATTTAACATATATTTTTATAATATTTCAGATTTTGTGATTTCAAAAATCAAATTTGTTTTTTTCTATTATTATTGATTTATTGTTGAACATTAATGGCATAAAAGGATAAACAGTCGGAGTTGGAATTTAAATCAAAGTCTAATGATTTTCTTTCGGAATGTGAGGTGTTGTATAATAAAGAGAAAGGGATTGGATCACATGCAAGTTGTGTAAGAGGCCTGATAAAGGAGAAGTTTATAGGATGAAACATCATATTGCTGGTATTTTAAAACAAGTTGAAACATGTCTTAAAGAATCCGATGAGGAGTTTATATATTTATTTGCACATTATCTAAATGATATCATATTGTATGAAGCTTCTTTATGTTTAAACATTATTTAATCACTCATCTTACATAAAAAATAATGACTATTTGTAATTATATAACGTGATTATATATGATTCTCGATAAAAAAAATATTACATGAAAAAATTCAACCGCCAAGGCGGTAGGCAGTCACCGACCGCCCAGCTACCGCCTTCATCCATTTACAATATCTTGTCAGAACCCTTGTGAAGTCGGTAAAAGAATCAAAGTGCAGTGCAATTACATAAAGCCTCCATGTATCTCGGGTCAAAGTGTTCACAACTATAACCGCGAACTTATACACTCAATAAGGACTTATCCAGTCAATAAGTGATAAACTTGAAAAGTCCGAGAGATGTCAGTTAAGTGATTCATTGTATGATAACTCACTGTATTTCTGACATTTTCATGTTGTACACCACATCATAGATGTCAGTCTCAATCTCAAACGATTATATTCTTATTTTAGACGGCTAAATCAACTAAAAAGTAAAAACACATTTAGCTATACATTAACTTATAAATAAATTTCATGATCACTATCATATGCTGCTAACTTTAGGAACTAAAGGATAATAAAGAATATTTTGAAGGCTTAATCAATGCTCCCCATAAGAGATACAGATATATATAAAAATGAAACTGAAATATATTTTTGTGCATTACACAAAAAATTCTTGTCCTGATGCAACCACATAAACTAACCCTGTCGATGTTATCATTATCTAATAAGTGAAATATTTTGATAATTTTGATGTAGCAAAACTCAGCGATATTACTGACGACATCCATTTAGAACGATAACGTGTTTCCACCATATAGCCAATACCAAGGAGCGATGGAGACCATCAAGGAAACTGTGACCAAAAGTATTCCCTCGTCAAATCTCGCTCATGTGATCTTTAATCGATTTTGCTACACTGACACAATTAGCCGGGTGACCAAAAAAAATGAGATATTAACAATAGGTACAAAAAGATCAAGAAACAGGCGTATTTGAAATAAGGAAAACTATCATGCTTTTATTTCCAAATTATCATACAAAATTATAAATCATTAATGGTGATGATCAGACTACGTTTGAACATTTCGCCTAAGTAGAAATAGTCCGGAACCAGTGACAGGAGGATTTCGGTCTTCCTTATTCTAATAATACCCAAGCTTGACTTTGGTCTTCCTTATTCTAATAACACCCAAGCTAATACATCCAAATTACTTCAAAATTAGATATGTTTCATTGCTAAAACACACCATGTATGATGCAGAATTTCAAGGGACCAAAACACTGAGACTTCTGCTCTACAACTTAGAAGATTTGGGTCACACACCATACAACCACAACCTTGACAAAACTGCAGCAAACATCTAACAATTTGCAATATTACATTATACACGTTAATAAAAGAAAAAAGAAAAGAACAGCATTCCCTTAGAAGTTGCTACGAAATACAGCGACTTCTGCAATGAAGATCAACTGCAAAAGAAATCTAATATATTGTCCTTGTCGAGAACACACAAATGATACTTCAAGATAATCTTATCCAATATCGTACCTGGCAACGGCTGTGAATAATCATTAATTTTTCCTAGTTTTCTTCCTTCTCCGCCTATCATCACTATCAGTCTCACTTTCGCTATCACTCGAGCCAGATCTCGATTCTGTCTCCATACCAGAACTTTCAGATTCATCATCTGATTCTGATACAGCTTTCTGTTGTTGCATGATGAGTCGTGGCATGTTCTTGAGATACTCTCTCAGGTTTTCTGTGATTCCACCAAGCCCAATGGAAGTGAAAAAGTTGATTGCGAATCTAGTGTTTTTTGGAGTATCCCGAGGAAAGATAGATTCAAAAGAATCTTGCATTGTGGGCTCACTGAGACGCTCGTTAAGCAAGCGGATGCCAAGGTGCTCAGATAATTCCTGCAGTGAGAAGTCTTAATAAGTAAAATTTTGCATCATTTGGTCAAAAGTTCAAAATAAGATACGCACACAGGAAAATAAACATATAATCCGCCAAACATGCTGTTCAAGTTCTTCACTTTTGTTTCTTGCTCTCTATATAAACCATCGAACGCCAGATTACAAAAACTTGTACCTTTGAGTTTTCAATTAAGATAAAAAAAAAACTGCAAAATCTACCTTTATTGGTCTATAATCTTTCAATAATGACAGGAATAATGTGTCCAGAGTATCCTTACAAAGAAGCAAACAATAGGAATATACAACATTCAACCAATAATAAAATCAAACAGCAAGAAAAACAAAAAATAGGGTGATAGCAGTAAGAGAGAAATTAATGTAATCGTACCTGGAAGAGAATTTTAATGAAAATACGGGAAGACGAAGAAGTGTCCTCTTCAGTCAACCGGATGTAGGACAGAACATGCCACGGAAGCGCATCTGTGCCTAGTAAATGGGCAAAAAACTTTGCCACATTCCGCAATTTATTGGTCTCTAGTCGGTGAATCATGGAATACTGTTGAACAAAACACTTTTCAAAATTATCTTGATGGACCTTGTTTATCATACAAAACCGCTGCCCAAGAAGTCCGTAATAACGGAGGTATGTTCTTTCCTGACTGCAACACTCCAACAACATAATGCACAACTCCATCTGCGCAGAAAAAACCGACAGCAAAAAAGGAAAGATATCAACATGCAATATATGTAACAATTTAATAAGCAGTGCATAACATATAACATTTCAAGAGACTAATCGCCCACTTGTCATCCTCAGGTTTTCAGATATACCCTGGGAAATAAATAAACCCAAAAAACAGCACTAAGATCTAGCAAGCCACAACCAAAACTTGACCAAGCGTAACATACAGATTGCTATTCTTGCCACTTCGAAAATTTGATGAAGCATGAAATTAAAGCCTCCCCAACAGTAGGGACATCGATTTAGGGTATGTCATTACACATAAAAACAGGTCACATAATTCAGAAACTCCTCGACTTCCCTAGTACCGCCTAACAAAAGTTATAAAACAAGGGGAAATCATCCATCTAATGATGTTAAACACCACTTGTATGTTGTTGTATCTTGTCTCTTCAAATCGACTGCATAACAGCCAAAACCATAAGTACCCATCATCTGCATGGGGACCATTTTGAGGGTTAAAGTCATACTCCAAGTCTCCTTGAATCATTACTTATGACACATTAGCAATACACAGCATGTGATTTTTTTCGTCAAAAACACGAGACAAGATATAGAGATCATACAGCTCACCTCTTGCCCAGGATCTAATTTGATTTTGAGTAGCTTATGTCCAGCTTCTTCAAAATCAACACTGGACATAATCGTCAAATAGATAGTTCTTCGAAGATTGACCAAATTTGTCTCTGTCTCATCTGTTATTTTCATCTGCTCTTCGTCTTCTTCCTCAGATTCTTCATCATCATCCTCATCATCTAAGTCTGCTGCATCAGAATTAGCTTCATCCTCAGATTCTTCACCAAGTATTTGCTTCTTTAATTCTTCGTATCGCTTCTCATTCTCTGAGAATTGGGGATCCGTCTTGAAGATATCTGCAATTAAATTAAAATATAAAAAACATTCAGGTTCAATATAAATGAAAATGAAAAGGTATCAGATGAAGAGCGGATTATCATCTTGATATACCTAAAGCAATCTCGGGATCAATTTCATCCAGTAGGGAGATCTCATGAGTCAGTTGATCTTCATGCTCCACCAAATCCAATTCTGGTCGAATGGCTGGATATCCCTGAAAAAGGTATATCATGAAAGAGTTTTAATTCAAAGGAATTTAACATTTAAAAGAAGTACACTAGTTTTAATGTGTTCTATCTCCACGAAATAAATTTTGAATGAGATCTCACTTGAAACTTCGCCTTTCGCAATGCAAAGAGACCTTCGATAATAAATTGGACCCGTTTATCAATTTCTCCTTCATGAAGAATACCACGTAATCGCTCAAATATGCCTGTTGAGTGAAAATCCAAAATGCATTACGAAAAGATGCATAACTGCGTTTGAAGTGGCACAACATATAAAAAAAAAATTGAAGATGCTATTGCATACAATATTTTTTACCATCCAACAACACATTGTACGAAAGCTATACCACTCAAATATCAGACAAAAGACACCAGTACTATTGCATACAATAGCTTTTACCATCCAACAACACATTGTACAGAAGCTATACCTATCAAATATCAGACAATCTAAAGACACCAGTGCTATTGTATACAAAACTTTTTAACATCCAAAAACACATTGTACAGAAGCTATACCTATCAAATATCAGATACTCTAAAGTCACCAAGGGTTAGTCAGACTTGCAGAAGCTAACATAAAATTCAGGAGCGATGCAGATTCAGATTCCAGATTAAAAGTAAAAACGAAATATTTTAAAAAAAAAAGATCCACAAAAGATCTTAAAAATCCATAAAATGAACATTCATGAAATATAAGTTAAGCAGTAAAAATTTCTCAAATTAAATGAGAGCTATAGAAACATAGAGCCAGCTAGTACCAAGATTCTGTAATCCATAACATAGTTTTAGATCCTTAGATTAGATGGCCAATAAAGCAAGATTAATTTTGGTCGGCTGAATGCAAATTAACAAGCTAGAAATGACCATATGCCACGAAATCCAGTGTTAATTCAATCTGATTCTATAATATACATCAACAATAAAAGAATTGTCGGAACAAATGACAATAGCTTCTCTACACAATAATCCAGTCAAGCTTATGAAATAAAGATTTCATACCTACCACACTTATATGTTGTTAATGTCCCAAGGTAACTATTGCCCATTCTTTATGCCAGAGTCCAGACCAAACAGTATTTTCATCTCATTGGAAAACCTCCAGCTTTAACAATTCTTAAGGAAAACTAATTTCAAGCACGACGTGAAGCATGTATATTCAGATTTTAGTTACACCTACGAGCATTTTGGACTTTTGGATAATACAAAATAGAATAAAAATTAAAGACAACAGAATAATCAACAACATTCACCCATTAAAGCTTAAAAATGAGTTTGAGCTTCAAGTAATTATATGGCTATCAAATTATACCCTAACCAAGATATCACTGACAAAATCACAAAAAAGAGCCATAAAAGTAATCATCAACACCTTAAAAATCATACTAAAAACAGAAGTTACTATTATATTGTGAAAAAAGTAGAAGTGCCACATTGCATAAAACTGGGCTTGTTAGTACTCACCATGCAAACCTCGAGGAGAAAGGTCCTGCAGCATTGCGCCACACTCCGTAACAAACCCAACAGCCACTTCGACGCTATCATCGGTAGGTTTTTCTAACAATAATGTCAGCAGCTCAAGAGCAATAAGCTCATGAACAACTTGCTGGTTCACCAGGTGTGCAATAAATTTCACTGCAGCAAGAAGTTGGGGCTGCCAAAAAGTTTCACCATCATCAGAGCTAACACTAAAGAATCACATATTGTTTAAATGACGAAACTTGAACCAATGGAAGACAAATAAAATAAATTGAAGCATGAACCTTATCGTTGCGTTTAAATGCCCTCTGGAGCTGCAAAATGATCCTCCTCAACAAAAGATCACCAACTTCAGGGAACTTGGTATTAACCACAGCAACCAATCCTCCAAACACGTCAGTGAAGCCTGGAGAAGCCATTTGAGATTTCATACATGAACGACAAAATAAACCCCTCCCTCTAATCAGATTCTCAGCAAACAACTCGGGAATAATATTCTTCAGATTAGTAGCATTCACTTTATTAACCAATCCATTAATACTCTTCCTCAATGCATCCCACGTCATTCTCTGATATTCAATGCTGCTTTTATCTTCGATATCCTTCATCATTCTGGCCAATTTAAACGGTGGTATATAAACACCTCCACTCCTCCCCAAATTAGCAGCCATGTCCGTGCCAACGTTCTGCTTAGGTTTTTCCACTTTATCAGCCTCAATTGGCCTCAAATCTTCCTCTTTTTTATTCATACCCCTACTCTCTTCTTTTCCTCTATCCTTGTCCTTCTCTTTTCTCCCCCTGTCGATATTAACATCATCAACGTGCAGCCTCTCTCTTTCTCCCCTTTGGTCCCTTCTCCCCTTTCTCTTGTGATCCTCTTTGCTACCAAACTCCGCATGACCATCCTACTCCACCTCTATACGGCCTTTTCTCATCATCATCCTCACGTGCACCTTCATTTCTCCGTCTCTTATCCCTTCTATCACTCTCTGAATCCCTCTCCCTCTCCCTTCCTTTGTGGCCGTTTTCAGCATCTTCATCCGTATAATTTATTTCCCTCCTCCGACCAATTGTCCTATCATCCTCATCATCCACACCACGGTCTGGATATTTCCTCTCCCCACGCCTTTCACCTTTCCCACGCTCCTTATCCTCACTCCCATTTTGACGCCTCCTCCTGCCTCTTTCAGAATCGCTACCCTGATACAAATCCCTTCTTCCGTAGCCCCTATCTTCCTCCCTTTTTCTCCCCGATTTTTTAGCATCAACTCCAACCTTCCTCTCTTCCCCATCACACATCACTTCTCTTCCCGAACTTTCACTCCCCAAATCCTCCACTCTCTCCCGCCTCTTTCTCCTGTATTCATACGAACTCTCTCCGTACCGACCACTAATTTCCTGCTTTTCATCCTTGCTGCTAGAATCATATCTCCCAGCCATTCTTAACACGACAAAATGTCAAAACCTAATTTTCGAAAATGAAAAATCTTCAAGCTACGCCCTCATATACATGCAACATACAGATTCATGTAAGTATCTAAAAGGATTCGTGTGCATAAAATTCAACTTCAAGGGTTTTATTGAAGCGCAGCAGAGTCTCCGTCGATTGTTTCAGTGTTTCGGGAGAATGAGAATGGCGCCGACCGCTTAGCAGATTTTCTTCCGTGTTATCCCAGTCCAGTACTGTTATGGGCCTTGGCCCAACATTAGTTTCCCCATGAAGCAACAATAATTAAAAATAATAATAATAATAATTAAAGTTAAATAAAAAAATTTAGATTTTTAAGTTAATAAAAATTTAAAAATAAAATAATTATCATTATCTTTTTTGTTAAAAAAATTGGATAGTTAATTAAATAACAAAAGTTATAAAAAAAATAATATTTGTAATGTCCCGAAAATTTGAAGGTCCACATGAACTACATGCATGCAAGTTATCAAATTTCTTATGTGTTTTAATCAATTTATTTTAATTGCATTAATTAAATGTGGTAGATATGTTTACATGTTTAAAATATGGCTTTCTACTGGAATGAATAAAACTGTGTTTTAAAGGTGACTAGTATTTAATCCGTGCGATGCACGAGATGATATTATTAAAAATTAGTGAAAAATGAATAGATATTTAAATCGAAAAAATATTATATTTATAAGAAATAAAAATAAATACTATTTTTCGCTAATTTTAATAAACTTTATTAAATACAACGCTTGTTAATTAATTTTTTTTTGCTAATAATCACTATCATATATCAAAATTTTAGATTGTGATAGCCTAAGGCAATGACATGATGCTTATCATGTTTATTGTGTTGATGTCGGCCACCAATCTTAATACATATTTAATTCTTTAATTTTCGAGAAGCAGTATATTTTTATTTTTTTAACATGTGATAAAAAAATATTTTTAAATCACATTCAATAAAATGAATGAGAAATGATTTTTTTAAAATTCAGTAATTTGGTCTAAATCTACATTCACAAGCAATTTTGTGACATGACACGTGTTCGACACATTTGAATGATAACAATAATTGTTTCATCAATATATTTATCCAAATGGGATTGTGATTTTATTTACAAAATATCTTCATAATATAAACAACAACCTATTATTTCGAAGAAAATAGAACATGTAATCATAAGTAATTATGTATAAATCAGAAAAGTTATTTTATTAACATTTACTATGTGTATTCCAAAACAATGTCGATAAATTTTATAATGCATCTTCTAATAATATGTTTACTTTCTTTAGAATTGGTTTAATCATTTCCATTACGGGATATTTTATACTATCATATATACATGAACTTTATAATATAGAAGAAAATTATCACATTAGTAATACGTAATAATTAAAATTTATGTACAAATGTAAGAATAATATTTTTTACTTTTCGATCATAAAAGACATATTTCAAACTTAATATCTGTTGTTCTCGTTGTTTCCATATGTATGTAGTTCATAACAATGAATAAATCTAAATTTAAACGAACATTACATCTTGGAATGATTCAACTCATATATGGTGCTAAAAAGAGGAGTAATTTCAGAATTCAATTTTTGAGTAGATAAAAAAAAATATTTGTAATATCCCGAAAATTTGAAGGTCCACGTGAACCACATGCATACAAGTTATCAAATTTTTTATGTATTTTAATCAATTTATTTTAATTGCATTAATTAAATGTGGTAGATATGTTTACATGTTCAAAATATGGCTTTCTACTGGAATGAATAAAACTGTGTTTTAAAGGTGATTCGAGACGCGATCGAGGAACGGATACCCGTGACCTATAAGGGAAAATATTTTTATTAAATGATTATTTTAATTATTTAATATATGGTATATTTTAATAGGTATATTCGAAAATGAGGTGTTTTTACGCGCGGGTCGTATTTTAAACCGGCAATCAATTTTTGACGAAAATATGAACTTTTTGGAGGCTCGGTTAATATTTTCGAAAAGTATCCTAAACAAAGTATTATACTTACTAACTAATAGGCCTATTATACTATGATTATTGGGCTTAACCTTGTATCTTGTTATTTATATTAAAACTAGCCCAAAAACCCTAACCCTTACACACATAAACTCACGCCCCACCCTAGGAAAAACACAAGGACTCTCCATCTGCACTCAACCACACACATCACACGAAATTTTGAAGGAAACTCACGTTTTTTTAAAGGAAACTCAGCAAGGGTCTCTCTCCGCCAACGTTTCTCGCATCACAAATGATTTTCGAGCGTAATATATGCAAATGTACGCCTTAATCTTTCTTCAAACATTTTTCACCCCATATTATATATATTTACTTATCCTTGCATGAAAAACATGATGCACTACTTGTATTTTCATTTTTATGGCTTTATATTCATAAAAGTAGAGTTTTCTTATTTTTTTTAAATCTTCCTAATGATGCACAAAGGGGCTGTCATGGTAGGTGTACATGAAAGAATGTTTTTCCACATGTTTAAGAGTCCATAAAATCACGATTCAAGGCTAGAACATGGGAGGCTAAGGGCTGCACGAAAATTTCTGGAGGCCGCGGCGGCGGATGGATGCAGCCACACGTGTTCTGGAGGGTATGTCTAGGCTACTAGAGTAGGTACAACAGGCTCCCAGACCGTAGACCGATATTCTTGAGCAGTTTAGACGGCTCAACCCAAAGGAGTTCGGGGGTACCACTGATGCATTCTTGGCAGAGAGATGGATTAGATCGCTGGAGCTGCATTTTGAGTACTTGTAGATGAGAGATGGTGACCGGATCAGGTGCGCCACCTATATGCTGAGGGATGATGCATCCCTATGGTGGGAGAGAGTCGTGCATGCCGTGGACTTGGATTGTGGGGACCCGGACGCTAATCATCTTTTTAATCATGATTGGGACTAATTAATCAATTATAGTAAACAGAGTCTAAATTTTTTTATTTTTTTTTAAATGCGGAAGGTAATGGAATCAAACTCCTATACATATCAGTATAAAAGTATAAATCTGATAAAATATACAATCATACATACTCAGGTTCAACATCTACTATCAAGTGTTTAAACCCTATCTCTAGTCCAAGTCCGTAGTCTCCACTCTAACTCGATCTTTCTTCACCTATGTGACCATGTACCTGTCCCACCTGTTGTCATGCACACATACAGACAAGACAACAGCCGGATAACTCCGGTGAGATACAAATATACCAGTATAAACAATGTATACATGCAATCATATAAAACATATATAAAAGCATAAACAAACATCAACACATGTATCTAATCTGACTACATGAATCAATGACTCGTGATCTGATCTGATCCTATTTCTAATCTAGGGATCCCGATCTAAGTTAGACTTTGGTATGCTGTATCGAGTGTCTACAATAGACGTCGATCTACATCTAAGCTCATCGATACACCATAAGTCTAGGGTATGAGCAGTTCTGACAAAGACTTAGACTTGGGCATGCTATATCGAGTGTCTACAGTAGACGTCGATCTACATCTAAGCTCATCGATATACCACAAGTCTAGGGTCTTAGCAGTTCTGTCCAAGACTCGGCGTTTCTGCCCTAGCTAGGCTGTTCTGCCCTAGACTCAAACTCTGACTCTGCTCTAAGTCAATAAATTAACATATCAATCTGATAATCTGCAAATATCAATGCAATAAAATAAAGTATGTGATTTAGGGAAACTCGAGTCAAACTTCACTCGAGTTGTGCAATCCCAACTCCACATTAATTTATACCTTTCTTGTTGTCGTTCTGATACAATCAAAGTCTTGATTCAAAGTCTGTCACTGTTCAATCTGGCAATGACAATATCAATATTCTGTATCAATATTCTAATCAATCACAACATCTCTATTTTATCAAATTCTGACAGTACAACAGTACAATCTTGCGATACTGGTAATACCATATAAGTATATACCAATTTCAATAATTTACAATCAACCACTGTACAAATCTGATATCAATTCTAGTCAATTTCATTCTGAAATCCATAACAATTCCATATTCAGTCTGTTTCTTAATATGACTTCGATTCTTACGCTGTCTAACATGTCAAGAACAACATATATGATGTGTATTCAATTCTAACAACATCATATTTCAAAACATGTCAAAACGTAGTAAAACTTACGTCCTGTAGTAGCCTGCGTTGATAGGAACACAGTACCGAAGTCGGATTTAAAATCTAACGGATGGATTTCTCACGAATCGAATTCTAAAATCAAAGAACAAAAGTTTCCTCTGAATTCCGTTTTTCCTTCAACGATTTACATTTTGTGTATATATATATATATACCGTGCATTTTTAAGGCGAGGTGGCACATTTCTTCGCAATCCACGTCTCGCGCATATGCGCGACTACCTTCCGCACATATGCGCGACTACCTTCCGTGCATATGCGCGAGACATTCTGTCTCGGCGCGTCCCCGCATGGCTGCTCGCGCATATGCGCGCACCTCTTCCGCGCAGATGCGCGAGGAATTCTTCACAACTCTCGGGTTGTCTCGCGCATGTGCGCGAATCCAAGTCGCGCATGTGCGCGAACCTTTCTGGACTTCTCGCGCATGTGCGCGCATACAGTCGCGCATGTGCGCCGATGCTACTGTCCTCGCATATCGATTTTCACACGCAATCTCATTTCATGTTTCGATTAGCCCTTTCATAATCGTCTTGATTAAAATTAATAATCGTAATTTAACACGATATAAAATCTTGGGCATTACATGGATACTCTCTCCTGGGACAGGTTCAAAGAGATATTCTACGACAAGTATTTCCCAGCTGATGTTAGGGGCCGCCTGACGAGGGAGTTCATGAGTCTCCGATATGGGGATTTATTTGTGGCGGAGTTTATCCCCAAGTTTGATAGAGGCTGCCATTTTGTGCCAATGATTGCTAGAGATGCCGCTCAGAAGCTGAGGTACTTTTATGTATGGACTGAGACCCACCCTGAGTCGGGATGTCATGTTGATGAGGTCAGCGAGCTATGACGAGGCCATCGCCTGTGCTTTTCAGGTGGAGCAGGCGCTGCGAGACATCGATTTCGAGATGCAGCAGAAGAGACAGCAGACTCAGTCCAGTTCCCAGCCGCAGAAGAAGCGGTTTACTGGGCTACCGAGGCAGCAGGGGCAACATAAGCTCCAGGGACAGTTTAGGAGGCCCCAGCAGCAGAGACCTCCTAGCGCCTAAGCCAGAGGACGGACAGCCTTGGAAACAGTGCAACATGTTCCATTTCGGCAAGTGCATGTGGGGGACCTTCAAATGCTTCATTTGATAATAGGAGGGCTAGAAAGCAGCAGACCGCCCTAGGAACAAGGGCCCCACTACTGGCCGAGCATATGTGATGCATGCTGAGGGGGCCGACGCAGAGCCAGACTCAACGCTGATTACTGGTAACACTTATGTTTAAGATTTTAAATTATCGATCGACTGCATGGGTTATACGTTTGTTATGAATTAATTTGTGGGATTGATAACATAGAAAGAATTAGGATGCATGCTCTACCTGGTTGTGACTGAGAATTTAGTTGGTTAATTTGAGAATTTTATGGACCCAACTGCAATAATCGATAATTTGAGGACCTAATTGCTAAAATCGAGTTTCAGTGGACTCTTTTCGAAACTTCAGGATTTTTGGAGATTTAATTCTAAATTTTTCGAGAATTATACGATTGTTTTGGGGTTAGAATTCAAAATTTTAAAGGGTTCCTTTTGCAAATTTTCGAAAATTTAAGGGGTAAACTCCAAATTCCGAATTTTGAGGAATACTTTGGTTAATTCAGTAATTTTTCGAGGATTTTGGGGTAATTTCTTGTAAGGAATTTCCTAAGCTTCAACACGATTAGATTTGATGGTTTGTTTTGTCGCATAGAGGATATATATTTCAGGTATAGCCACGCATGTGTTGATAGATTCAGGAGCTACACATTCGTTTATATCCGAACCTTTCATCAAGCGGCTAGGAATCATACCAGTGGCGATGGATTCATGGTTCAGAGTATGATTCTATCCGGGGATCAAATGTTCACTTCTCAGATAGTGAAGAGATTGGAGCTCCGGTTACAGAAATATATGGTGCAAAAATTTTTGATAGTGCTACCTTTGCCAGCGTTTTACATTATTCTAGGTATGGATTGGATATCGTTGAACGGAGCTGTCATAGACTTTCGATAGAGGTTAGTATCTGTCCGACCGCCCAATGGGAAGCCATTTGTTTTTTTAGGCGGCTAGACTTCAGCAGATGTCATACGTCATTTCTTGCATATGTGCGAGGAAGCTTATGAGGAGAGACTATGTTGGGATCCGGACACTAATTCATCTTTTAATCGTTCTTGGGAATAATTTGATCAATTGAATAACCTGGGTCTAAATTTTTTTATTTTTTTTTAAATACAAGTGCGGAAACATAATGGAATCAATCTGATATAAACATCAATATAAAAGTACAAGTCTTGTACAATTACATTAAAATCAAACTTGGGTTGAACTACTATATATAAAGTCCTGAAGCCTATTCTACTTCTGGGTCTGAATCTCCATGCTACTATAATCTTTCATCCTCTTGTTGAACCTGATCATGTCCCACCTGTTGTCATGCACACATACAAACACAACAACAGTCGGATAACTCCGGTGAGAAATACATTCCAAGTATAAACAACGTATACATGCAATCATATAAGTAGATATAAAAGCATGAAACGGATATCGATAACATGTATCAAAATCTGAAAAACATGAATCGATATAAAATTTTAAATCAACTAGTGACTCGTCATCTCAGACTCGATTCATCTCTAATCTAGGGATCCCGGTTCCTCGATATTACATTATACTGAATCTCCGCAATAGAAGTCGATATGCTCCTACGCAACATCGATATAAACCAAACATCCAGTGTCTTGGCATATCCGCCACAGACTTGGCATATCCGCCACAGACTTGGCATATCCGCCAATAACTAGGCATCTCCGCCCATGACTCAATCCATGCTTTGCTATAACTCAATTGACTAAGTGAAACGTCTGCCCTTTATATTGCTTTAAAAGTACTAGAATTTTTTTGTGACACCTCTATCCCGTAACAATAAAATACAGCGGAATTTAAAATTTTCTTACACTGGAAGGAGTTTCAAAATAAATTTCATAAAAATGTTTACAAAATAAAAACATGATCATTCAAATGATTTAACAAAAATACAAAACAATCATTCCTATGATCATGTCCCAAAAATACTAGCAAAAAACGTCATCCTTCCAATCTTCATATGCATATGACTTCTGACCACAGTCAACGTCCTGGTCCGTCGCTCTTATCTGCATCACATGAAAATAACTGAAATGAGTATAAAAACTCAGCAAGTGGAACTCTACATAGCAATGATACATAGTATACTCTGTAAAACATGACTTGAAATCATAAATACCATCAACTCTGAAACATGAATACTATAACAATAACTGTAGCAATAACATAGCAATAGGATGGTATTCTCTTTTCTCGGGTTGGATTGATATCAATAGTATCTCTGACTGTAGTGCTCGTATCCCAAATCGATTATAAACCGATAACTCTGAGGGATATAAGCCTATGGGCGTTGATCAACTAATTGCATGCAATGCTCTGACTATGATTCAATCAATCCAATAAAACATTTGAATTCTCAATAGCATTTAAACAATCACTTTGGAAACTATATCTTTTCTCTTGTATTCCCTTTCCAATAAATGAGACATACTATGCCTCCAATAGATAATCAATGGAATCAATACATAACAATGGATCAATTGAAGGGAATAACACTTTGAAATCTTTGAAATACAATACATATAACATCATGTGAGCAAAGGGATGAAATTCCACTTACAAACCAATAGAACACTTCCAAACTATACTCTTGGTACACCACCTACAACAATAATCCATAAATAACACCAATATCAACTCTATATCCAAAAATACAAGTCAAATAATCCATTAAACCAACAACAACATCAACCTATAGCATCTCATTTCCAACACCATGATAGAACTCAACCAAAAACTTACCTTAGCTTCCTCTCACCACGAAGAAGCTCGATCTCAACTCGGAAATCCAAACAAATCCAAGAATCAAAGGTAGGAAGCAATTGAAATGGAAGAAAACCCTTGTTCTAGAGAGGAAATCTCGAAAATGGAGGAAATGAAAGGATAAGGTATGGCCAACAACTCCAAAAAGTAACTTAAAAACTCGCCCATACCTAGACCGCGGGTGCGCCAAGCTCACGGCACAACAAAATAAAATCCATGCACGATGACCGCGGGTGCGCTGCTGCAATTACCGCGGGTGCGGTCACCACCGCGGGAGCGGTCTCAACACTACCGCGGGTGCGGTATCCTCTCGGCAAAAACCACAAAATCCAACATAAATGACCGCGGGTGCGGTCCTTGCAAGAGTACGGGTGCGGTATCCTTTCGGCCAAGAAACAAACCAAAGCAACTAAAATCAATCCGCAACGCTGAAACGACGCAACCAACAACATCTAATACAACAACCAAGCCACAAACAATAATACCAACTAAACTATAGCCCATAACACAACTCAAATCATCTAAATCATAAAACCCAATAAACACATAAAGCTTAAACCGTACCGTACACCGGGCTCGGCTATTACAATCTCCCCTCCTTAGAGGAATTTCGTCCGCGAAATTGACGTCACTGCACGAACAACTCAGGATGCTTCTCTCTCATCTCATCCTCTGGTTCCCACGTAGCCTCCTCGATCAAATGGTTCCTCCAAAGGACTTTAACGATGCCGATCTCTTTGTTCCTCAAAACTCTAACTGTGCGATCCAAAATCTGGACCGGAATCTCTTGGTACGTCAAATTCGGCGTCAAGTCCAATGTCTCGTGGTGAAGAACATGGGAAGGATTCGCAATATACTTCCTGAGCATCGATACATGAAACACATTGTGAACTCTGTCAAGATCTGGCGGTAGGGCTAATATGTAGGCTCTGTCACCAACTCTGTCCAAGATCTCAAAAGGGCCAATGAATCTAGGACTCAACTTGCCCTTCTTGCCAAATCGCATCACACCCTTGAGAGGTGCTATCTTCAAGAACACGTGATCACCAACCTCGAACTGCAACGGCCTACGTCGAACATCTGCATAGCTCTTCTGTCTCGACTGAGCAGTCTTCATTCTCTCACGGATAACAGCAACAACATCGGCAGTCTGCTGGACCAACTCGGGACCCAACATCTTCCTCTCTCCAACCTCATCCCAATACAAAGGAGATCTGCACTTCCTGCCATAAAGAGCCTCATACGGTGCCATCCCAATCGTCGCTTGGTAGCTATTGTTGTACGTGAACTCCACAAGAGGCAATTTAGAATCCCAGCTACCTGGATAATCGATAGACAAGCTCTGAGCATATCCTCAAGAATCTGAATGACTCTCTCTGACTGACCGTCGCTCTGAGGGTGATAAGCTGTACTGAACGCTAACCGCGAACCCATAGCTCTGTGCAAACTCTTCCAAAACTCTGAAGTAAACCTGGGTCACGATCAGACACAATCGACACAGGGACACCGTGAAGTCTAACAATTTCTGCTACATACTTCTCAGCATACTGATTCAGGGAGTACGTCGTCTTGACTGGAAGAAAGTGCGCTGACTTGGTCAATCGATCAACGATAACCCAAATGGAGTTAAAACCCTTCTGCGTCCTGGGAAGACCAGTCACGAAATCCATCGTAATATGCTCCCACTTCCACTGAGGAATCGGCAATGACAACAATGTCCCAGCAGGTCTCTGGTGCTCAATTTTCACCTGCTCACAAGTAAGGCACTGAGAAATGAACATAGCAATATCTTTCTTCATACCTGGCCACCAGTAGAGTCGACGAAGATCCTGATACATCTTCATGCTGCCTGGATGAATCGAATATGGCGCGGTATGAGCCTCTGCCAAGATATCCCGCCGAATATCATCGCCAACAGGAACACAAATACGGCCTCTGAAAGTCACCAAACCATCACCATTCGAACCAAACTCTGAGTTCCCTCTCTCCTCTGCTCTAGCTCTCAACTCTGCCAACTGAACATCAGTCGACTGCTCTCTACGGATCCTGTCCGTCAATGTAGCCCGAATAACCAACGCTGAAAGGCGAGCAATGGTTCCCGTAACTACCAAAGAAATATCCTCTCGATGCAAGTCCATCAACAACGGCCTCTGAATCAAAGAACTCAAAGAAGAATTCGACTTCCGGCTCAAAGCATCAGCCACAACATTCGCCTTCCCTGGGTGGTAACTAATCGTCACATCATAATCTTTGACAAGCTCTAACCACCTCCTCTGTCGCATATTGAGCTCTTTCTGGGAAAACAGATACTTCAAACTCTTGTGGTCTGTGAAGATCTCACACTTTTCGCCATACAAGTAATGTCTCCAAATTTTCAAGGCGAAAACCACAGGTGCTAGCTCCAAATCATGCGTCGGATAATTCCTCTCGTAATCCTTCAACTGGCGAGAAGCATAGGCAATGACCTTACCTCGCTGCATCAGCACTGCACCAAGGCCTTTCTTCGACGCATCGGTAAAGACAACAAAATCCTCAGAACCACTGGGCAATGAAAGAACAGGAGCTGTCGTCAATCTATCCTTCAACTCTTGAAATGCACTCTGGCAATCAATGGACCATTCGAACTTCACAGTCTTCCTCGTCAAATTGGACAATGGCAGGGCAATCTTGGAGAAATCTGAAATGAAACGACGATAATAACCCGCCAAACCAAGGAAACTGCGTACCTCTGAGACAGTAGTAGGAATAGGCCAATTCTGAATCGCCTCTATCTTCAACGGATCAACAGCAATGCCATCCTTCGAAACAACATGGCCTAGGAAAGAAATCTGATCCAGCCAAAACTCGCACTTCTTCAACTTGGCAAACAACCTCTTCTCTCGCAACAACTGAAGAACCACTCTGAGATGCTCTGCATGAAGCTCTCTGGTCTTGGAATAGATCAAGATATCATCGATAAAGACAATGACAAAGCTATCCAGATAAGCCTTGAACACACGGTTCATCAGATCCATAAAGACTGAAGGAGCATTGGTCAAACCAAAAGACATAACCATAAACCCAAAATGACCGTACCTGGTCCGGAACGCTGTCTTATGGATATCAGACTCCCTAACCTTCAACTGATAGTAGCCAGACCGAAGATCAATCTTCGAGAATACAGTAGCACCATGGAGCTGATCAAACAAATCATCTATCCGTGGCAACGGATACTTGTTCTTGACAGTCACTTTGTTAAGCTCCCTGTAGTCGATACACAGTCGCAAAGAACCATCCTTCTTCTTAACAAATAGAACCGGAGCTCCCCAAGGCGAAGAAATCGGACGAATAAAACCCTTGTATAAAAGATCCTGCAACTGCGCCTTCAACTCCTTCATCTCAGTAGGGGCCATCCTGTACGGAGCCTTAGAAATAGGAACCGTACCTGGAGCTAAATCGATCGAAAACTCAACATCTCTATCCGGCGGCAAACCCGGAACATCATCCTCAAACACATCAGCAAACTCCCTCACAACATCAATATCATCTAAATTCAACTTAATCAGTTTATCCACATCCACAATAGAAGCCAGAAACACACCACAACCTCTACACAGCAACTTCTCAGCCTCAAGACAAGAAATAAAAGGAAGGACCAGCGAAGTACCTGTGCTGGCGAGAACTCCTCCCTGGCCATCATCTGCAAAAGCACCTTCTTAGCAACACAATCGATAACTGCACGGTAAGTCGAAAGCCAATCCATGCCAAGAATAACATCAAAGGCAACCATAGGGATAACAATCAAATCAGCGAAGACAACTCGCTCCTCAATACGAACAGGGCACGCAAACACAATCGATGTCGGGCACAACACTTCCCCCGAAGGCAAAACAACACTAAGCTGGAGGGGAAGAACAGAAGGAACTATACCCAAAGATCTCAAAAACAATTCAGACATAAAAGAATGAGTAGCACCAGTATCTATCAAAGTCGTAGCTACTCTGCCTGAAATCAAAATAGTACTAGAGATCAATGAAGAATCATGATTAATACCTTCCTTCGTCATCGAAAAGATACGACCCTGCACCTTCCCTTGGCTAGCTCCCTTTGGACAATCTCTGGCAATGTGGCCTGCAATGCCACAACGATAACAAGAATAAGTGCCAAATCTGCACTCTCCTCGATGATGCTTGCCACACTTAGGACACAGTGGCTTCTCGGGATCAACTGGAACTGGCGGTGGTCTAGGACTCGACTCCATCTTGCCCTTGCCCTTGAAACGATCCCTGCCCCTCTGATTCAAGCCCTGGCCTCTCTGAACAACAGCTTGGTGCCTCTCCTGCCTCTCTCTGGTGATATCCTTCTCATCCTGCTCGGCCAACAATGCCTTGGACACAATCTCCTTGAAAGTCACGGCCTTGGACATGTTGATGTCACGACGAATCTCAGCTCTAAGGCCTCGAATGAAATGAGCGCCTTTGTCTTTATCATTGGAAGCAATATAAGGAGCAAACAAGCAACCCTCCTCAAACTTGAGAATATACTCACCGACATCCAAGCTCCCTTGTCGAAGCTCCAAGAACTCCGTAACCTTCCTCGCTCTAAGTGCATCGGGAAAGTACTTGTCGTAGAACAAATCTGTAAACTCTGACCACTTCAGTGTCGAAACGTCAACTCCAACCTTGGTCGCATTCCACCATATGCGAGCAGCTTTAACCAACAAGAAAACTGCACAACTGATCATGTCTTTGTCCTCGTACTGGAGATGATCGAATATAGCTTCAAGCGCCTTGACCCACTCGACAGCCACTAACGGATCAGTGCTACCTGCGAATTCCGGTGGATCCATCCTTTTGAAAGCAGAAAAGACGGCATCAGTGCCAACTGCCTGAGCTACTGGAACTCTACCTTGGCCTCTACCCTGTCCTGTTCCTTGCAATCGAAGCAGCTACTGAATCTGCTCACTATGAACTTTAGCCTGCTCCTTAAGCAACTTGCCGAACTCATCGACAACTCTAGAGGAAGAACTATCCTCACCCTCTACTGCTTTCCTCTTAGGTGGCATACTCTACAATTGCTCACAAGACACCAATCAATAGATAACAATGAATAAATAGATGCAAAGAAAACATACCCGGACAGTTGAAAGTAGACGAAGTCATATGCATTGGTCCGAAGAACCGGTGCTCTGATACCACTAAATGTGACACCTCTATCCCGTAACAATAAAATACAGCGGAATTTAAAATTTTCTTACACTGGAAGGAGTTTCAAAATACATTTCATAAAAATGTTTACAAAATAAAAACATGATCATTCAAATGATTTAACAAAAATACAAAACAATCATTCCTATGATCATGTCCCAAAAAGACTAGCAAAAAACGTCATCCTTCCAATCTTCATATGCATATGACTTCTGACCACAGTCAACGTCCTGGTCCGTCGCTCTTATCTGCATCACATGAAAATAACTGAAATGAGTATAAAAACTCAGCAAGTGGAACTCTACATAGCAATGATACATAGTATACTCTGTAAAACATGACTTGAAATCATAAATACCATCAACTCTGAAACATGAATACTATAGCAATAACTGTAGCAATAACATAGCAATAGGATGGTATTCTCTTTTCTCTGGTTGGATTGATATCAATAGTATCTCTGACTGTAGTGCTCGTATCCCAAATCGATTATAAACCGATAACTCTGAGGGATATAAGCCTATGGGCGTTGATCAACTAATTGCATGCAATGCTCTGACTATGATTCAATCAATCCAATAAAACATTTGAATTCTCAATAGCATTTAAACAATCACTTTGGAAACTATATCTTTTCTCTTGTATTCCCTTTCCAATAAATGAGACATACTATGCCTCCAATAGATAATCAATGGAATCAATACATAACAATGGATCAATTGAAGGGAATAACACTTTGAAATCTTTGAAATACAATACATATAACATCATGTGAGGAAAGGGATGAAATTCCACTTACAAACCAATAGAACACTTCCAAACTATACTCTTGGTACACCACCTACAACAATAATCCATAAATAACACCAATATCAACTCTATATCCAAAAATACAAGTCAAATAATCCATTAAACCAACAACAACATCAACCTATAGCATCTCATTTCCAAGCACCATGATAGAACTCAACCAAAAACTTACCTTAGCTTCCTCTCACCACGAAGAAGCTCGATCTCAACTCGGAAATCCAAACAAATCCAAGAATCAAAGGTAGGAAGCAATTGAAATGGAAGAAAACCCTTGTTCTAGAGAGGAAATCTCGAAAATGGAGGAAATGAAAGGATAAGGTATGGCCAACAACTCCAAAAAGTAACTTAAAAACTCGCCCATACCTAGACCGCGGGTGCGCCAAGCTCACGGCACAACAAAATAAAATCCATGCACGATGACCGCGGGTGCGCTGCTGCAATTACCGCGGGTGCGGTCACCACCGCGGGAGCGGTCTCAACACTACCGCGGGTGCGGTATCCTCTCGGCAAAAACCACAAAATCCAACATAAATGATCGCGGGTGCGGTCCTTGCAAGAGTGCGGGTGCAGTATCCTTTCGGCCAAGAAACAAACCAAAGCAACTAAAATCAATCCGCAACGCTGAAACGACGCAACCAACAACATCTAATACAACAACCAAGCCACAAACAATAATACCAACTAAACTATAGCCCATAACACAACTCAAATCATCTAAATCATAAAATCCAATAAACACATAAAGCTTAAACCGTACCGTACACCGGGCTCGGCTATTACATTTTTTTTTCAAACACTCAATTTTCGGCCATATACATAAACCTCATTAAAATTAAAATGTTTTACCTTTTAAAATAAGCCATCATCCAACTAGCATTTTAAAAATCAAGTGAAATAGTCATAAAAATGAAATCGTCGCATGTTTTACCAAACCTAAAAAGCAATAAGTTTGAAAAGTATAGCCCATATTAAACCTCTCAAAAAGCAAAAATAAATAGTCTTAAAATCTTTAACGTAAATCATGAGTCATAAATCATAATGCGGAAAAAGTAGAAGCGCTGGTCCTCGGGTTGTGTGCGCCATCAGTCCAGTCAAATCATCCGTCAAGTCCTCTCTCAACCTCACCTGCATCCATCACCCCTAATGAGTCTAAAGACTCAACACACCATAATTTTTATAACAAATAATACGTATAAAATCACATGCAACAGTGAAAATACTTTTAGGTAAAAATAACATTTCATGACATGCATTAATAACCCTTAATCTTTTTCCTTTATTTTCTCTTATCATGACATAAAAACATTTTTACATGATCATAAACATTTTCCTTTTCCTTTTCCTTTTCCTTTTCCTTTTTCCTTTGTTGAATTCAGATCGTTAATTGTAACTTTTCTGATCATGACATAAACCTCAAGATTCGATGGATCCATCTACATGTAACCATAGTACTAGGTAGCGGGGGACATCAGCAACACTCTCACCGGTCAACTGGGCCCTGGCCTATCATTTTTCGAATAGAAATACGATCGTCGGGGTTCCCTCTGGGGCCTTTTCCATAAATGGGCTCCCTCTGGGCCTTTTCCCCTCACGATATTCTCATTCTCACCGTTACCACAAATCCGTTACCACATAACCGTTATGTAAGGCCCGAGAATGATAGAATTGATAAACTAAGATTATAAATCTTCATTAACGAGAGACTCGGAAGATATGAGAAGGCATGACATGCAATGAGGGAAGAAAAGACATGAGAAAATAAGAGTTTTTATTGGAGACAAGACCGCACCCGCGCCCAGAACAGGAGTGCACCCGCGGTTGAGTGGCAGAAAGTTGGGAGTTTTTGGAAATGGCAAGACCGCACCCGCGGTCTTGTACTTAGCGCACCCGCGGTCATCAAAATTCAGAAAATGAAGATAATGCCGAAGCATGAGCGCACCCGCGGTGCATGACACGACCGCACCCGCGGTCATGCGTGGTTACTGAAAATGATGACACGTTTCCAGATTTGCATGCAATATATATATGGTCATCCTCCTTCAGAATCAGAACAAGACAGCCGAGAATTCCTCCAGAAATCCCTTTAACTTTTGGTTGCTTTGATTTGTGATTCCGTGTGAACCGTCTATCAGAATTTAAATCTGATTTCGGTTTTGAGCTCCTCTCACCAAGAGCTACACAAAGACGTAAGTTTTGTTACGTTTTAAGATGTTTTGGAAATATGATGTTGCTAGAATTGAATAGGAATCAGATGTGATGTTTCTGCTACCGTAGATATTGTAGAATTGAAGTCAGATTAAAGAACAGATTGGTTATGTAATTGTTATGATTTTTGAAAGATATTGACTGAGATTCTATATCAGAATTGTGTTAGTATTCAGAGTACGAATTGTAGTGACACAGATTATGAGTTCCAGTATTATATGTGTGATGTTCAGATTGACGGGGTTATTCAGATTGTATTGTTGTGCCGTCGAAACATCAGTTAATTTAGATTGATCAGATTCAGTAATGATTTAGATTGATCAGATATGATATTGATTGAGATTCATTGTTAGACTGTTGATTGATCAGATTACGTACTGAGTTGAGTATTGATCAGAACAGATTGTGAATTGAGTTATTCATTGATATTATGTATTCGATATTGTCTTTTCAGATTTGATATGGACATATTTGAATACAGGTCATCGTCTTCGTCAGACAGGGACGACAAAGGTATAATTCATGTGATATTTGGGAAGATATAACTCAAATCAGATCCTATTTGAGTTTCCCAATAAAATCACATACTTGTTTATAGTTTATCTTCTGATATGATTATGATTTGTTTATAGACATTATATTCAAATCTTTTGAAATGAGCATGCTTTGTTTACAGATTGTTATACATTGCATTTGAGATAGGAAAGTTTCACAGATAGTCAGACTTCTAGATGTTCGGTGTATCTCAGCTTAGGAGCAGCTCTGACTCCTATTGCAGCCGTTGATACAGCTCAGACCGAAGTCTAGGAATAAGACGTACAGTCACCCCGAGTGGGAGGGTAGGTGACAGCCATTGACGTCTTATTCACACCGGGATCCCTAGAGTTATAGTTGAGTCGAGTCTAGACATGATTTGACTAGAACTGCATGCGTTTATGGATGTGGTTTCATAGACTATGAAACCCATTGTTATTGCTTTCAGTCATGATAACATGTTTTTATGATTTGATTTGAGTAGCATGTTTATCTGATTTGAGTTGCATGCTTATCTTGATTAAATTTCATAGATTATGAAATCTATTGATTTGAATTATATTCATGATAGAATATTTCATGATTTACTATATGTATATGCATGTTTACCATGTTTTATACTGGGATTTATTCTCACCGGAGTTATCCGGCTGTTGTCTTGTTTTGTATGTGTGCATGACAACAGGTGGGACAAGATCGGGGTCAGAAGATGATGAGAGAAGAAGAGTTAGCGTGATGATTCCGGACTTACTGTAGATTTGGTTTATTACTTGAACTTAGTAACCGAACCTTAGACTTAGATTGTACAGTATTGTACTTTTATACTGAAATGTATTTTATACTGAGATGTATATTATTTAGCTTCCATTACCTTCCGCATTTACATTTTAAAACAGAAAAGTTTTTAGACCCTGTTTATCAGAACTGATAATTAAATCCCAACGATGATTAGCGTCCGGGTCCCCACACGTTACCACATATTCGCAATGATGGAAACACGATCGTCGGGTCCCACTGGGACCATCACCCTCACATTATCCCCATCATTAACGAATTAGTCACAATTACTTAACTTCCTTCAACGTTTTACATTCACATCACTTAATAAAATCATGCATAACATAACAATTTTGTTTTTGAAACCAAGCATGCAACATGTCTTTTAAATGTCTTCCTTAAATCATAAAAATCCCTTAGACATTTAAAAATCATAATTTAATCATGAAAATTTCATAAACATTTAAAAATAATCATAATATCATAAAAACAGCATTTAGTGCACTGCCATGACGTTTACTAATTTTTGGTGTAAAAAGACCGTTTTACCCCTTGACGTAAAATTTCATGTTTTTGACATTTTCTTGAATTCATTGACTCTAAAATGTCCCAAATAATTATTTAAGCCTACATGAATTTTCCCATATTTTTATTTAGCATAAAACGAGGACTTTTAATTTAATCTTTAAATAAGACGAATTAATGTGTTTTAATCCCGAATTAAACCAAACCTTAATATAAAATTCTCAAATTAAAAACTTAGACTTCTAATAATTATTTAAGCTTAAATATAAATTTTCATAATTTTATAAAGCATAAAATTAGGCATTTCAATTAACTCGATAATTAGCATTTCGTGCGATGATTAAATCCCGAATAAATCCAAAACTCGTTATTTTGATCCCAAATTTTTAACATAACCTTTTTATGATTTATTCTACCCTTTCAAGTCATAAGACACACCCGTGGACCCATGGCTCAATTTTTCCTTCTTTAATTTTCGTTTTTGACATATCGACGAACACACCGAGCCATCTCTCAATTTACTCGAGCCAAAACCTAGCCAACCCATCTAGGGACCCTCCTGACCAAGCCCAGCTCGTAAAACAAGCCCTGGCCCGACTAAAAACTTGATGTAATTTGACCCCAAAATCTGATTTTGTGGTTGTGTGTGTGCTTCCTTATATGTCTAGGACTCCTAACCCAACTAGGACTCTCCCAGCCGTCTAACCACTGACCACCCACGACCCTAACTGTAGAACCCGTAAATCAGCCAACGTATAAGCCATGCATAATTCTAGTATTTTAAATTTAATTGACTTCATTGCACGATTATTTAAATGCATTTCTTTGAAGTTAATTATTTTAGCCAGCATTTTAATTTTATTCTATTCAGTTAAATTCAGTGAGGCCGGACTGGAGTGGAGTTTAAAGATAAAATTTAATACTCAGAAAATATTTCCAGAATTTAATTTAGCTAGCAAGTAAGTTAATTTAGGTTAATAAGGAGATTTGGAGATTTATTTATGCAACTTGAGGTGATTAGAAAATAAGCTCATTTGAGTTACTTAATTAAGGATTTATTCAATAAATTAATTAAAGGATTAGTGAGGCTTTTAAGGGTTATTAATTTAGTAAATAATCAACAACTTCCCTCCATTTAAATATCAAATTTTCGGCCACCCCTTAGATTATTAAACAATTCATTTGTCTTATCACCTTTAATCTTTTCTTTGTATTTAATTAGTAGGATAATTCTTGGATTTTTGGGAGCACCATTTAATTATCTAACAAGCATTATCCTACCCTATTCTAGCTAGAGAAATCGGCCACCCCATCCAATCTGTCCAACAACTCATTTGATATCAAGCAACATTTCAAATTCAAATTTTGTGGAGACTTGACCACTCCTTTTTATCCCTTTATTGTGGATCTCCCCTCACTATCTTAAACAACCTTCCCCCCCTCTCCCTACCACCGAGATTGAGCTGCCATTTCAGATTAAAAATCACGAGGTTCATAGATTTTAAGAAGAGTGAAAATCGAGTAGAAGAAGAAAGGAAAGAAGCGTTCCACTCCTCCGTGCCGCGTCGTCGTCGTTTCGTTCGTTTTCTTTCGAATCGAAACCAGGCATGTCTAGACTTCTTTAAAACCTCAATCAAGTCATATTATCAAATATTTTTCAGTACATGATCGTGTTTTTATTGAGCAAAACCGAAAATTTCAGCAAACAAGAACCAATAAAATTCTGCACAGATTTTCTATTGCCCTTCATGCTTCACGATTGGTATGTTTTGTTTTGATTTCAGGGATGGATCGTTCCAGGGGCTCGAGGCTGCATATGGACATGTACTAGGACATGTTAGGGTCATGATAGAACGTTGGTTCCAGCCCCATACTCACAGGAATTCATAAATGACAGCACATCCCCCATGAGTGTCACATTGAGTTTCGAAAATTCAGTTGCTGTCATAAGGGTAAGGATCTGATCATTGCTGCCCAAGGGGCCTATAGCCATGGTTAGATCCCTTCCCTAGCAAGTCTAAGACGTGACTAAGTCGCCTTTTTGGTGGCTTGGTCCATGGCTAAGCGGTTTTACAGAAAACAAAAAGAACACCCCCCTCCCCTCTCGCCCCTTCGATTTTTGGACAGCATGTGTGTTCGAGTTTTGTGTATGGCGTGGATCTTGGTTGGCCTATGACCCTTAGCCACGGTTCATACCATACCCCAAGATTTCTAGATCGTGCCATGGTCAACCAAATGGCCCCTGGAACGAGTCGAGACAGCAAGCGAAGCACAACACCACACACGCACGCATGAGGGCCCTCGGTAAGAGTTTTCTGATGTTGCTGGAAAAATTCGAATTGTGGCTGGCCTAGGGCCCTTAGCCATGGTTCAAATCATTCCTTGAGACGTTGTGGAGAGGCTTTGGTCGGTGGTTCAAGCCCCAATGGCCAAAAGTCTCGCAAACAACGCGATGCAAGCAAGGTTGCAGCTGCTGGAAAATTACAGCAAGTTGCTGTGTCGGTTCGGAGTCTCGTTCGAATTCTCGGTCGGATTTTAGCCTATGGCCTTGGACTGGACAGTGCCCCATTGAGTTAGAAAGGTCGTGTTTTTGACCGTTCGTGATTCGGATCATTTTTGAGGTTGTACGAGAATTTACGATGCGATGTGCCAAATTGACTCTCGAAAGAGCGTTTCACGTTTTGGCCTCCATTCACCTAGATTTCGACCCCCATCATTTTAGGAGCATAAGTTCATAATTTTAAGCGTATTTTAATCATGACTATATGTCGGTTCAGTGTTGGTTCGGGTTGGTTCGGAGTCATGATTAAATACGAAGTCGTTAGACGTAATAGTCGCATTTTTTGAACTTGAATTGCATAGTTGGACAAGTATAAGCTATTGCATATTTTTCATGACATATTTAGGTTGCAGCGAGCCTGGGAACGATCCAATCCAGTTGGTAAAATATCAGGATTTTTCATTATGCCATTTAATTATATTACGTGCATGAAAATAGAAAATACTTATTTTTGAGATTTATGCGATATTGCTTGTGGTCAATTCACTATTATGGGAGCACTATTTTACTCGGTCGCCAGTGACCGATCAGTTCAGTTTGGTACCACCCGGTCGCCAGTGACCGGCCAGCTCAGTTCAGTTTTATACTCCCCGGTAGCCAGTTACCGATAAGTTCAGTTTAGTGCAGGGGCCACAGGCTTAGACCATAATCTCAACAGAAATTTTTTACCAGTTATTTCAGTACAGGGCTCCAAGGAGCAAACATTTTTACTATGATTTCAGTTCAGTTATGCACGTATTATAATTGCTCAGTACAAGTTATTTTCAGTATGCCTCATGACATGATATTTTATCCCATGCACATTTTACTTCAGTATTTACTCGTTACCTACGATATTTGCATGCTGAGTCTTTAGGCTCACTAGACTTGATTGTTGTAGGTACCGATGAGGTCAGGGCCGAGGGCGGGGACCAGTGAGCCAGCTTGGGTCGGCACTAGTGGCACCCGAGGAGCTCAGTTTCAGCATTGGCCATTTTATTTGATGCTCAAACATTTTTATCAGTTGTTGGATATTTTTTAAATTGTTATTTTTGGCAAACTTTATTTTCTTCCGCAGCTATATTTTAAATGTTGAACTTGATTTATTAGTTGATTTTATGAATGAGGCAATTTAAGTTCTTTAAAAAGAAAATTTTTAATTTTCCGCAAATTTTCTAAGAAGGAGTTTCGGGCCTTTACACTAACCTTCCCTGGACCACGCCTAAACCAGGCCCAGACCAACCCAAGCCCGAAGCTTCTGAATCTGTAACACAAACTGTGCGCTAGCTGCTCTCTCACGGCTCCCTCTCGGTTCCATCTTCTCCTCGAGCCAGCAGCGACCCATGCCTCTCCAGCCCCTGCCCCAACCCTTGACCATCTCCCTTAGACCCTATCGGACCCTCCTGGCTCGCCCCCAGGCCAGCCGCAAGCCCCTAACTTTCCTGACCAAAATCTGCGCGTGACTTGGGGGAGAGTCCCACTTCACGTGGACTCTTCCCTAGCCCATGGCTCGACCCCTAGCCCTCCTAGGACTCTCCCAAAGACCTAACCATGACCCCTAGGACCCAACAACCAGACCTGGTCGAGCCATCTTGCCCCATGCACAACCAACCTAACTTTGCACCTTGAAGGACCCAAACAACCTCACTCCCCTTTTGTTTATGTTTTCTTCCTACGGTTCCAGCCTAGTTTTCTTTATTGTTTAACATGTTTTTGGCTATAAACCATTCCCTAATGATACCCTATCCATGGCAGCCCCTTAAACAATATAAAAACATGATTTTTGGATCAAAATTCATGAATTTAATATATGTAAGTGCAATATTCCGAAAATAATAATAAGAAATTCATGCTTTCTATGCACACGATATTTAAAACGATAATACGATGTGATAGATGAGAAAAGGAGATGTATGCGTGCCTTTGCGTTTTAAACATACGATTATTCGTTGACGACGAAGAATGGAGCGAAACCTTGGCTTGATTTTCCTTGCAACCTTTGAATTTTCCTCTTGAATATGGTGTGTGTGTGCCGTGAGTGTGGTGAGTATGGAGAGAGTTTCAGAATTTCAAAAGTGGGTGGCCGAGTATTTGAGATGCAAAGTGTAGGGTTATTAGGTGTTTAATATTTTAAATAGCTAATTAAATTACTAATTAGACTTAGGCCTATTAAGCCTCTAAATTAAGCCTATTAGTCTTAATTAGGTTTTAATAAAATATTAACAAATTTTTTGTTTAATAAGTTTGTGAATTTATTAGCCGCGTTGCTAAAAGGCTTGCATTTTCATTGAAATACCAACACCAATAAAATTTACGTCCCGTCGTATAAAATCACCTAAAAACCCCTTATTTTCAAAAATAATAAAAAGCATCACCCTTAATTTAAATAATTAAAAATAATTATTTAATAAAAACATTTTCTATTTTCCAGCCCCCGGTCTCTGTTCCTCGCTCGCAACTCGAATAACCTTTAAAAATACATTTTAATGCAATCATGTAGAAGAATATATTCTAAACATGCAAATATGCACAACATAATTAATTAATGCAATTAAAACAAATAATTAAAATACACAAAGAATTTAATAATTGCATGCATGTGGTTTGCGTGGACCTTTAAATTTTCGGGGTGTTACACTAAGCATATCAATCTCATAAATTGTAAATATCAATGCAATAAAATAAAGTATGTGGTTTATGGGAAACTCCAGTCCAATCTGACTCGAGTCGATCTCCCGGTTAACATTGATTTATACCTGTCTTTCCTCGATCTGACGATGTCGAAGTCTCGAATTTGAAGCCTGTCAATACTCAATCTGGCAATGACAATATCGATGAGTACAATATCAATATACCACTCAAATCAATACTGGATATAATCAGAACTCAATCCATTACTGCACTGCAATGCCCGAGATTTTATATCGTGTTAAATTACGATTATAGATTTTAATCGAGACGATTATGAAAGGGCTAATCGGACACGAATGGAAATAAACATGAAAAGATGTTGGTGCGAGGAAATGAGCCTCGCGCATCTGCGCGACTGGATGCGGCGCATATGCGCGGAATATGCAGAACCCCTCGCGCATATGCGCGGCTTGTATTGGCGCACATGCGCGAGGGTACCCGAGAGTTGTGAAGAATTCCTCGCGCATATGCGCGGAAGAGGTGCTGTGTTCATATCAACGCAGGCTACTACGGGACGTAAGTTTTATTACGTTTTGACATGTTTTGGAATTATGATGTTGTTAGAATTGAATACACGTCCTATATGTTGTTCTTGACATGTTAGACAGCGTAGAATCGAAGTCAGATTAATAAACGGACTGAATATGGAATTGTTATGATTTTCAGAATGAAATTGACTGAGATGTGATATCAGATCTGTAGGGTGGTTGATTGTAAACGATTGGAATTGATATAGACTGATATAGTATTAGCAGTATCGCAAGATTGTACTGTTGTACTGTCAGAATTTGATAAAACAGAGATGTTGTGACTTGATTAGAATATTGATATAGAATATTGGTATTGTCATTGCCAGATTGAACAGTGACAGAGTTTGAATCAAGACTTTGATTGTATCAGAGCGACAACACGAAAGGTATAAATAAATGTTGATTCGGGATTGCACAACTCGAGTTAGGTTTGACTTGAGTTTCCCTAAATCACATACTTTATTTTATTGCATTGATATTTGCAGATTATCAGATTGATATGTTAATGTGTTGACTTAGAACAGAGTCAGAGTCCGAGTCTAGGGCAGATCAGCCTAGCTAGGGCAGAACCGTCGAGTCTTTCTCAGAACCGATAAGACTCTAGACTTACGGTGTATCGAAGAGCCTTAGATGTAGATCGACGTCTATCTCAGACACTCGATACAGCATACCAAAGTCTAAATTAGATTGGGATCCCTAGATTTGAGATAAGATAAGAATAGATCACGAGTCATTGATTCATGTAATCAGATTAGATACATGTTTGATGTTTGTTTATGCTTTGGTATATGTTTTATATGATTGCATTTACTACATTGTTTATACTGGGATATTTATATCTCATCGGAGTTATCCGGCTGTTGTCTTGTTTGTATGTGTGCATGACAACATGTGGGACAGGTACAGGGTCACAGAGATGAAGACAGACTGAGATTAGAGTGGTGATACTGGACTTGGACTAGAGCTAGGGTTTGAACACTTGATAGTAGTTGTTGAACCTGAGTTTGTATGATTGTATATTTTATCAGATTTATACTTTTATACTGATATGTATAGGAGTTTGATTCCATTACCTTCCGCATTTTAAAAAAAAATAAAAAATTTAGACCCTGTTTATTACAATTGATTAATTAGTCCCAATCACAATTAAAAAAAAGATGATTAGCGTCCGGGTTCCCACAACAGGTGGTATCAGAGCGATAGATCCTTTAGATTGATATAGAAGAGGCTAGTGAGCGGGGTAGATTGAGGTTTTCTTTCCTGTTTTTGAATGCTAGCATGTCTTACTGCTTTATTACAGGTTACTTGTTTATCTGATTTGATATAGTAGTATGTTTTATTGAGATTGGATCGGTACTGATTCTAGATCAGCAGTAAGATGATCAGAGGAGGATTGCAACAGAATTGTTGTACTTGTTACTAAACTATTTGATTATTAGATATGCCTCCGAGACGAGTACCGGAACAGGGAAGTACATCCAATCCTCCAATGGATGTAACACCGACTCCAATGGAAACCTTACTGAAGAGGTTTCAGTCTTTTCATCTTCCGACTTTGAAAGGCACAGAGAACGCTGTAGAGTGTGAAAGTTGGCTCGATGATATAGAGATGTTGTTCGTATCCTTGGAGTATACAGATGAGAAGAGGGTGAAATTAATTGGACACCAGTTACACGACGTTGCCAAGGACTGGTGGATTACGAGGAAGAGAGCCATGGAGCATAGAGGTACGAATATTACCTGGAATATATTTAGAACTGAATTTTATCAACGATTCTTTCCAGTGTCGTACCGGAAGGATAAGGGGGCGGAGTTTGCCAATCTAAAGCAAGGACAGATGAATATAGAGGAGTACGTGTCAAAGTTCTCCTTCTTGCTGAAATTTGCTCCACATGTGGCTGACAGCGAAGAAGCTACTGCTGACCAGTTCATCAATGGCCTGAACCCCGATATTTTCACATTGGTGAACACAGGGCGACCGGATAATTTTACTGATGCCCTGAACAGAGCTAAGGGAGCAGAAGCCGGTCTGATGAGACAGAAATGGGCTTCATTTGTGCCTCCAGCACCGAGACCACAGCAACCACCTCCCAGATTTGAGAGTGGCAGCAGTAGTGGAGGAAATAAAGAATTTTTGAAAGCCAGGGGAAAGCAATTCAAGAAATCTGGCAGCAGTTCTTCCAGCTCCGGTGGTTCCAGACTGAGCCTGAGTTACACTGGAGTTTATTGCAAGACTTGCGGAGGAAGACATGCTACTGAGCAATGCCAGGGAGTGACGGGTAGTTGCAATTTCTGTAAACAGCCGGGACACTTTGCTAAAGTGTGTCCACAGAGAGGTTCGCAGAGAACTCAGGGGGCCGAGTCATCGGGATCAGCAGCACAGACTGAGAGACGATCAGCTGCTGTTCATACATTCCAGCCAGCGCCAACTCAGTCACAGCAGAGGCCAGGAGGAAGCCAGACAGTTGGTCAGCCTCCTAGACAGCAGGCCAGAGTCTTTGCTTTGACAGAGGAGCAGGCCCAGGAAGCACCAAATGACGTTGTGGCAGGTAACTGCTCTTTATGTGGTTACTCTGCTTATGTACTGATTGATACCACTGCTTCACACACATTTATTTCTAAACGATTTGCATTGAGTCATGCATTGCCTGTAGAGTCTTTAGCTACTGTAGTGTCGGTATATTCGCCTTTGGGGATAGGTTTGATATCCGTAAATTCGGTGAAACATTGTGTACTACAGTATGACGGGCATGAGATTGAGTTAGATTGCATCGTACTTGGATTGTCTGACTTTGACTGTATTATCGGTATTGATATGCTGACCAAGTACAGAGCTACAGTTGATTGTTTCCCCAAGATAGTGAGATTCAGACCAGATATGGCTGAAGATTGGAAATTTTACGGGAAGGGTTCTAGATCGAGAATTCCTTTAATATCCGTATTATCTATGACTCGATTATTACAGAAAGGAGCAGAAGGATTCCTTGTATATTCAGTAGATTTACTGAAGTCGAGTCCAGCATTGGCAGATTTGCCAGTAGTACGGGAGTTTGCTGACGTCTTCCCAGATGAGATTCCGGGATTACCTCCAGTTAGAGAGATAGACTTCAGCATTGAACTGATGCCAGGTACAGTACTGATTTCTAGAGCTCCGTACAGAATGGCACCAGTTGAATTGAAAGAATTGAAGGATCAGTTGGAAGATTTACTGGCCAAGGGGTACATCAGACCGAGTGTTTCTCCTTGGGGTGCTCCAGTATTGTTTGTAAGAAAGAAAGATGGTTCGATGAGACTCTGCATCGACTATCGGCAACTGAACAAGGCAACGATAAAGAATAAATATCCTTTGCCTCGTATTGATGATTTATTCGATCAGTTGCAGGGTTCTTCAGTATATTCCAAGATTGATTTGAGATCGGGATATCATCAGCTGGGAGTCAGAGATTCTGATATCTCAAAGACGGCATTCAGAACCAGGTATGGACACTATGAATTTATTGTCATGCCGTTTGGTCTGACCAATGCTCCAGCTGTGTTTATTGGATTGATGAATCGTATATTCTAGAAATATCTCGATGATTTTGTGATTATTTTCATCGATGATATTTTGATTTATTCAAAGAATATGAGTGAGCATGCTAAGCATTTAAGAACTGTGTTGCGAATTTTAAGAGCTGAGAAACTATATGCTAAACTGTCGAAATGTGAGTTTTGGCTAAGACAGGTAGTATTTCTGGGTCATATTATATCGGGAGATGGTATATCAGTTGATCCCAGTAAAGTGGAAGCCGTGATTTCTTGGCCAAGACCGACATCAGTGCCTGAAATTCGCAGTTTTATGGGTTTAGCAGGATATTACCGTCGATTCATTAAAGATTTCTCGAGTATAGCTAAACCAATTACTCAGCTGACTCAGAAGAATGCTCCATTTGTTTGGTCTGAAGAATGTGAGACCAGTTTTCTGGAGTTGAAGAAGAGGTTGACCAGTGCACCGGTGTTAACTATTCCATCCGGTACTGGTGATTTTGTGGTTTATTGCGACGCTTCTCACAGAGGGTTGGGATGTGTGCTAATGCAACGAGGGCATGTTATCGCTTATGCCTCAAGACAGCTTAAACCACATGAGACTCGTTATCCAATTCATGACCTAGAATTGGTAGCCATTGTCTTTGAATTAAAGATATGGCGACATTATCTTTATGGTGAAAAGTTTGAGATATATTCTGATCATAAGAGTTTGAAATATCTATTTTCACAATCTGAATTGAATATGAGGCAACGAAGATGGCTTGATTTGCTTAAAGATTTTGATTGTGAAATTAAATACTATCCAGGAAAGTCTAATGCAGCAGCTGATGCACTGAGTCGAAAGGTATGTTCTTTATCCTTATCGACGATTGGTGTTTCAAATTTGATAGAAGACTGCTGTTTGTCTGGATTAGAATTTGAAACAGATTATAGACCGTTGAGACTTTATACGGTGCAAGTAGAACCAGAGCTGATTATGAGAATTAAGGCAGCTCAGCGAAGTGATCAGAATGTACAGAAATCAGTATCGATGGTTAGAACATGACATCGATCAGAATATCAGGTACATGACAATGTCCTGTATGTGAATAATCGTTTGGTTGTGCCGAATGTTTCAGACTTGAGACGACAGATATTGTCAGAAGCGCACAACAGTCGATTCAGCATTCATCCTGGTGGCAGGAAGATGTATAACGATTTGAAAAGACAATTCTGGTGGAAACAAATGAAGACTGACATCGCCGAGTTTGTCTCCAACTGTCTGAATTGCCAGCAGGTGAAAGCAGAAAGAAAGAAACCAGGAGGTTTATTGCAGAGCTTGTCCATTCCTGAATGGAAATGGGATCACATTTCCATGGATTTTGTGACACAGTTGCCGCGTTCCTCCCGAGGTTATGATGCGATTTGGGTCGTGATTGACAGATTGACCAAATCCGCATGTTTTATTCCGTACAAGATGACGCATATTTGACCAGATGGCAGAGATCTATGTCAGAGAAGTGGTCAGATTGCATGGAGTTCCGAAGTCGATTGTATCAGATCGTGATCCTCGATTTACTTCGCACTTCTGGCAGAGTTTGCAGCAGGCTCTCGGTACGAAGTTACATCTGAGTACCGCATATCATCCACAGACCGACGGACAGTCAGAGCGGACTATCCAGACATTGGAAGATATGCTGAGAGCAGTAGTGCTAGATTTTAGCACTAATTGGCAAGATGCATTGCCTCTTTGTGAGTTTTCGTACAACAACAGCTATCAGACGAGCATTGAGATGGCACCATTTGAAGCGTTGTACGGAAAGAAGTGTAGATCCCCTCTCTATTGGGATGATAACTCTGAAGTGCCTGAGATTGGACCAGATATGATCAGAGATATGACAGAAAAAGTAAAGCTGATACGAAAGAAAATGAAGGCAGCGCAAGACAGACAAGCCAAATATGCCAATGTTCGACGCAGACCGTTGGTATTTGACGTAGGAGACCGAGTATTTTTAAAGATTTCACCTTTCAGAGGAGTTGTCAGATTTGGCAAGAAAGGAAAATTGTCTCCACGATATATTGGGCCTTATGAGATTCTCGAAAAGATAGGAGATCGTGCCTATCGACTCGCTTTACCGCCTTCATTATCTGGGATACATGATGTTTTTCATGTATCGTTATTAAGGAAGTACCTTCCTGATGCTTCACATGCTATTCAACCAGACGAGGCCGAACTGGATGAGACGTTGAGCTATGTTGAAAAACCGATCCAGATTATTGATCGCAAAGAAAAACAGCTCAGAACGAAAATGATTCCACTTGTAAAAGTGCAATGGACTCGTCATGGTGTAGAAGAAGCAACTTGGGAGACTGAATCAGATATGAGACAAGAATTCCCAGAGTTGTTTCGATAATGTAAATTTCTTATACAGTTTTGTATATATACTCCTTATTGATACGAATAAAATACCTGTGATTTCGAGGACGAAATCGTATCTTAGGGGGGGAGAAATGTAATGCCCGAGATTTTATATCGTGTTAAATTACGATTATAGATTTTAATCGAGACGATTATGAAAGGGCTAATCGGACACGAATGGAAATAAACATGAAAAGATGTTGGTGCGAGGAAATGAGCCTCGCGCATATGCGCGACTGGATGCGGCGCATATGAGCGGAATAGGCAGAACCCCTCGCGCATATGCGCGGCTTGTATTGGCGCACATGCGCGAGGGTACCCGAGAGTTGTGAAGAATTCCTCGCGCATATGCGCGGAAGAGGTGCGCGCATTTGCGCGAGATGCCGTGCTGGGGACGCGCCGAGACAGAATGTCTCGCGCATATGCGCGGGTTGATGTCGCGCATATGCGCGAGACGTGTGCTACAAAGATTGAGCCACTCGTCCACCTACATGCAACGTATATATATATATATATATATATATATATATATATATATATATATACAAACGTAATTCTTCAGAAATCAGCATAATATAATCGAAATATGTTGCTGTGAAAGTGTTGAAAATCCTTACGCCTTTTGTGAGAAATCCGTCCGTTAGATTTTAAATCCGACTTCGGTACTGTGTTCATATTAACGCAGGCTACTACGGGACGTAAGTTTTATTACAGCGTAGAATCGAAGTCAGATTAATAAACGGACTGAATATGGAATTGTTATGATTTTCAGAATGAAATTGACTGAGATGTGATATCAGATCTGTAGGGTGGTTGATTGTAAACGATTGGAATTGATATAGACTGATATAGTATTAGCAGTATCGCAAGATTGTACTGTTGTACTGTCAGAATTTGATAAAACAAAGATGTTGTGATTTGATTAGAATATTGATACAGAATATTGGTATTGTCATTGCCAGATTGAACAGTGACAGACTTTGAATCAAGACTTTGATTGTATCAGAGCGACAACACGAAAGGTATAAATAAATGTTGATTCGGGATTGCACAACTCGAGTTAGGTTTGACTTGAGTTTCCATAAATCACATACTTTATTTTATTGCATTGATATTTGCAGATTATCAGATTGATATGTTAATGTGTTGACTTAGAACAGAGTCAGAGTCCGAGTCTAGAGCAGATCAGCCTAGCTAGGGCAGAACCGCCGAGTCTTTCTCAGAACCGATAAGACTCTAGACTTACGGTGTATCGAAGAGCCTTAGATGTAGATCGACGTCTATCTCAGACACTCGATACATCATACCAAAGTCTAAATTAGATTGAGATCCCTAGATTTGAGATAAGATAAGAATAGATCACGAGTCATTGATTCATGTAATCAGATTAGATACATGTTTGATGTTTGTTTATGCTTTGGTATATGTTTTACATGATTGCATTTACTACATTGTTTATACTGGGATATTTATATCTCACCGGAGTTATCCGGCTCTTGTCTTGTTTGTATGTGTGCATGACAACAGGTGGGACAGGTACAGGGTCACAGAGATGAAGACAGACTGAGATTAGAGTGGTGATACCGGACTTGGACTAGAGCTAGGGTTTGAACACTTGATAGTAGTTGTTGAACCTAAGTTTGTATGATTGTATATTTTATCAGATTTATACTTTTATACTGATATGTATAGGAGTTTGATTCCATTACCTTCCGCATTTTAAAAAAAAAAAAAATTTAGGCCCTGTTTATAACAATTGATTAATTAGTCCCAATCACAATTAAAAAAAAAGATGATTAGCGTCCGGGTCCCCACATGCACAATCTCAATATACCCAAATCTCAATATACCCAGTAATACAAATCAACAGATATCAATTCTCATAACTCATAATCGATAACAATACAAATCTGATATCAAATCTCAATCAAATCCATTCTGAAAATCAGAACAATTTCATATGGTATATGTTCTTTAATCCGATTTCGATTATACGATGTATAATATCGCAAGAACACTATATATGAATCATATATGATTCCTTCAATATCATAATTTAAAATCATAATAGAAATCAATAAAACTTACGTCCGTATGAAGCTCTTGTTGAGAGGATCACAGTACTGCACTCGGATTCAAAATCAGACGGACGGATCTTTCGCAAATCAAAATCTAAACAATGAAAAAGCGTTAGGATTTTTCGTAGCTTTCTCGTTTCCTTTTTCCAACTTTCTGAAGAACAATTGCAATTTGCTACATACATACATACATACATACATACATACATATATGCGTTGCATGACACAACATGTGGCTTTTTCTCCCTACAGCACGTCTCGCGCATATGCACGACTCTCCTCGGCACATATGCGCGAGACATACTGGTCTTGTCACTTATCTTCTCAGCATCTCGCGCATATGCACGCACCATCGCCGCGCATCGTGCGCGCATATGCGCGAGACCTACTATCTCCGCACATTTTCCCTGCACATGCTCGCGCATATACGCGCACACTCTTCACGCATATGCGCGAGGTCCTCTGCCCATCTCGCGCATATGCACGGATCGGTACTGCGCATATGTGCGAGGTGCTCTGTCCTCGCACATTCAATATCACATGCCAACTCAAATCAAGTCTCAGAGGGGGGTGCTTCATAATCATATCAATTTAAAATCAATAATCGCAGATTAACATGATATAAAATCTCGGGCATTACAGGCTACCAGGTGTTTTTGTCCAGCATTGTATCCGTGTCTGAGCCAGTTGATCTGTAGTGCCCAAAATTCAGTACACGTATAACCCATGCATTTATTTAAATTATTAAATCATTTCAATTAATTTTAAATGAGTTTTAGCGATGCATGATTTATTTAAATGCATTATTTTAAATTATTTATGTTTATGCGATGCACATTAAAACGTTTTTCAAGTTTCATGTTTCAAGCAATTATTCGAGGCGGGATCGAGGAAAAGACCGGTGACGGTGTTGGCAAATTAAAATGTGGTATTTTATTTTAAGTTGAGGATGAGGAAATTTATTTAGTTATCAAGTTTTAATATTTTTAAATTATTACTATGTATTTAGAGATTTAAGAGTTTGAAACTTTAAAATTGGTGTGTAATTATTTTAATTGTAGAGTTTGATTAAATTAGAGAGTGCTAACTTTTAATTAGTATTTTAATTAGTTAATTTAGCACTAAATTTCTCCTAATTAAATCACACACACGTTTTCTACACTCACACACACTAAACACGTTTTTACACACACTAAAACACACAAAACACACCTACAAGTTTATTTTCAGATTAAAAAAAAAAGAAAACCTAGGGTTCTTGTGAAAGAAACGGCCGCCCCCTCCTCTGAATTATTCCAGCATATTTTCGTGTGTTCTCTTCAAGGATTTTAGCGCCACTTTCGTCACGGATCGAGCCTCACACCGTCTCCGCTTCGATATCGCCGTTTCGGTAAATTTACCATCAAAAGGCACGTATAATCTGTTCTTTCTGTATCGATCATGTCATATTATGTGTTGCGTTGTTTTATGCGTAAAAATATGTGTGCGGCGTTCGTCGTTTGAGCAGAAATTGATTCGGATCGGTTTTGAATGAATTTTAGATCTAGAAACTCGTTTTCGCTGTTCCCGTGTAAACTGCGAATTTTTGGTGCATATTTTTAGAAAACTTTTAACTACAAAGTCGTAGAACGTTTCGATACCTTCGATTTGATATATGATTGGAAATTTTTGGATAAAAATTGAGTGAGTTATGACGTTTTTTGTGGGACTGCTCAAACTGCGATTTTTACGAAAATATGTGTTCTTGAGCTTTTATTGTTGCAGGCTTCGTTGGGAATCAACGGGTGATCGTTGCTGCGTCTAGGTATGTATGGTATGATGTTGGACCATTATTTATCATGTCGTTCGGTATTGATAGGCACTCGAATACACTAGAAGTCGTAGGAACCGATTTGGTGTCAATTGCCACGTTTGTGAATTGTGTGTGTGCCGTATGGTGGACGTAATTGCTTTGGGGTGCTTGTATGGAGTTGTTTCTATGTGTTAGCATGTTAAGTTGTGCCTCGGAATGTCGGTTCATAGTTCGTGCAACCGGGTCTAGAAAGTTAAGCAAAGCATGTACAAGAATTTTCGTAAGTTCGCGATCACAGAGCCTACACGGACCCTTACACGGACCCTGGCACGGGGTCCGGGACTTTGTTCTTCCGGAGTGCATTTTTCCAGAGTCTGCACGGACCCTGGCACGGATCCTGGCACGGGGTCCGTGTCCACCCTTTTCATGGAGTCTTTCACCCGAGTCTACACGGACCCCTACCCGGAGGTAGGCACGGGGTCCGTGTCCCTTCTTCCTTCCGAGTATCACAGCACCGCACCTGGACGGACCTGTACACGGACCCGGGGTAGGGGTCCGTGTACTCACTGTTTGGGAAAGATTTGTAAGTTATTTTTTGGATTTGACGTCATGGTTTAGTGCAAGGATTTTCAAGGTCGTGTCATGGAAAATGTTAGAACGTCCTAAGTATTGATTGAACTTGAGAGTAAGTATGATTTCTACGTTTAAGTTATGCAAATTCATGTTAGTATGTACAGCAACGGCCCCGATCAAAGTTCCAACGAATCCCCCAACGCCAAGTAAGTATGTATGACGTGCAAGAAAATATTTTAAGTTTTTGAGGTATGCTAAATGTCTTGTGACCAAATTATGTTTAGGATTGGAAAGCGTTAAATTATGAACGGGGACCAATCCGCCCGTTAAATTATGAACGGGTTAGATCGTGGTTGGAAAGCATTAAATTATGAACGGGGACCAATCAGCCCGTTAAATTATGAACGGGGATCTTATGTATGCGGCAGTGGATACGTCCCTGTCAGCCCAGTACTGTGGTATAGTCTGATCAGGCTCTTTTATGTTATGGGTCACTTGCTTTGAAACATGCCTCTACGCAAAATGATCAAGTTATGTATGTTTACGTATGCAGTATGTTTATGAAAGTTTATGTTGACGACACGTCTAGTTATGCATGTACGTATGTTCAAGTTTGTTATGCAAGTTCAAGTTTCAAGTTATGTATGTCCTATTTTAAAGTTGCATGCGATTTTATTACGTAGTACTAGTTATCCCAGTTTATACGTGTTGAGTCTTTAGACTCACTAGACTTGATCGATACAGGTGAGTATGTTGACGAGGAGACAGGAGGTGGTGACCAAGGGGCAGGCTTGGACTGAGCGGCAGGCTAAACCCGAGGACCGCCCACGTTATTTTACGATTCTTTTTATGCAAGTTTAAAATACTCTGATGTTATGTTTCGTTTCAAGACTTTTGGAACAGTGTTTCTTTTCAGCAAATTTTATTGGTGATGTCGATTTCAAATATTTTTATTGATGAAGGATGTAGTGACGACCGTATTTGATTTCATTTCCGCATTTCATTTAGTTTAAAAGAAAATCTTAAATTTTTCCGCAAATTTTAAGTAGTAAAGAATACGGTTCGTTACAGTTGGTATCTGTAGTGACCCGTTCCAGAATCACCTACTAATCAAGAACTAAGCATGCAATTAACTTAATTAATAATAATCAGAGATAACAGCGGAATTATGGCCAACGACAATAGTTATACAACCCAATCGAAAACAGAACAACTCAAAATATATTCGGTACAACCATATCGAATTAGAATAGTACTGAAAACTAAACCAACCAGCTACTCACTGTCCTCCTCCTGCTCTTCCTGAGCCATCCAACCTGAGGCCTGCCCCGAGGGAATGGGGTGTCCAAGATAAACAAAACCGAGGACGTGAGCGATAAGAACGCCCAGTACAAAAGCATGAGTATACAAGCCTATATGAAATGCACATGCTATGATATGATACCAGGGTAGTCAAGAAACAGGAGTAACAAAGGATCTCAAAATGCTCAGTCTAGAGGCGCCAAGTGGATAGTGCCGCGCGGTACTCCTCTGGGTCACTGCATCCACTACAAGAACAGACGTGGACCAAAAATGTCCCGGATCACCGAAGCCCTCCCGACCCGTCGGCCACTGTGTACTCTCGGTGTCCATGCGTCCACAAGACAAGACAGGGCTGAGCGGCCCCACAAGATATAGCTTATCTCGAAAGAGATACAGCTCAACAGTAAAGGCTATCTCGAAGGAGATACGGCTCAACATGAAATGCAACATGCATCATAAAACGTGACATAATAGCATGCATCATATGACATATATCAATGCACCACATAATCATGCAACACATATAAGGATGTATACTCGACCAGGATATCTCGGATAGTACTTTCGTACCTCAAACCAGCAGATCCTAACAATCAGTCCTAGACTCACGCCTGCGTCCGCAGTCAGCCCACTGGTGCCGCTAGCTCCAAACTAGAGCACAGCTCCGCTACAATACTAGTAGCTCCCCGCTAGTGCCCGAACCTCGGAAAAAGACTAGAAACCTGTCAGAAACGACTGAAATGCTCTGGAACTCCCTGAAATGGCGAGTCACAAATGAAGCCTCGCGCCTCTATTTATAGCCAATGTTCGGACGATCCGATCCACTTCGGAAGCTCCGATCCGGTACACTTCGGACGCTCCGAACCCACTTCGGACGATCCGAACCTTGCATGCGTTCTACGTGTCCAGCCACCTGTCTCGGACGATCCGAACCCTTGCTCGGACGATCCGAATTTTGCATGTCTGCCACGGGTCCAGCCACCTGGCTCGGACGATCCGACATCTGGCTCGGACGATCCGAACCATGATCGGACGATCCGAACCCGGTTCGGTCCTTCCGATCCCACCGAAAATAATTAATCTAATAATTAACTCAAATTAGGAATTGGGATACTACATTCTCCCCCCCTTAAAAAGATTTCGTCCTCGAAATCAGGTTTATAGGATGAACAAAAAGGAGTAACAACATTGTTATTATATCTCAATTGTTGTTGAACACAACTGATCTTTGGATTACGGCGGAAAATACACACACACATCCATAGTACAACTACAGTACAACTCAAAAGAGCTCTGGATGCTTCGAATGCATACGACTCTCTAGCTCCCAAGTGGCTTCTTCAGTGCCTCTGCGCTGCCACTGAACTAAGACAAGAGGAATGATCTTATTCCGCAATACCTTGTCTTTGCGATCGAGGATCCGCACTGGTCGTTCCACGTAAGACAAATCTGAATTTAGTTGAACTTCAGAGGGATGCAAAATGTGAGACTCATCTGCTACGTATCGTCTCAACAAAGATACGTGGAATACATCATGAATACTTGATAGGTACGACGGCAATGCAAGTCTGTAAGCCAAATCTCCCACGCTTTCCAATATTTCAAATGGACCAATAAATCTCGGAGACAGCTTACCCTTGAGACCAAATCTCAAAATCCTGCGAAAAGGCGAAACTCGGAGAAACACTTTCTCTCCTGGCTGAAAATAAAGAGGTCGCCGCTTGGTGTTCGCATAACTAGCCTGTCGATCCTGAGCGATCTTAATCCGTTTCTTGATTATTGCAACCTTATCAATAGCCTGCTGGACTAACTCCGGTCCCTCAACATGTCGTTCCCCAACTTCATCCCAAAATAATGGAGTACGACAACGTCGCCCATACAACGCCTCAAATGGTGCCATACCAATACTACGATGGTAGCTGTTGTTGTACGCGAACTCAATCAAAGGCAAATGATCCTGCCAAGCGGTTCCGAAATCCATCACACAAGCTCGCATCATATCCTCAAGTGTACGGATAGTCCTCTCCGTCTGACCGTCGGTCTCTGGATGATAAGCTGTACTTAAACTTAGGGACGTACCCAATACCGCCTGGAAACTACCCCAAAATCGTGAGGTAAAACGAGGATCTCTGTCACTGACAATACTAACTGGCACCCCATGCAAACGTACAATCCCTTGAATATACAATCGAGCCATACGATCGAAAGTGAAATCACGGTTATATGGCAGAAAATGAGCAGACTTGGTGAGTCGATCCACCACTACCCAAATAGCATCACTATTCCTCGAAGACAATGGTAAGTGAGTAATGAAGTCCATCGCAATATGCTCCCACTTCCATTCAGGAATAGGTAAGTTCAGCAATAATCCTCCCGGTCGACGGTGCTTTGCCTTAACCTGCTGACAAACAAGACACTTGGAAACAAACTGATAAACACTGCGCTTCATTCCTTTCCACCAAAATCGTGTCCTCAAATCTTTATACATCTTGTTGCTTCCCGGATGGACACTCAACTTGCTTCGATGAGCCTGAGCCAAGATTTCTTCCCTCAAAGTATCATCCTCTGGTACCACAACCCGATTAGACAAACACAGAAGACCATTAGACTGATAATGGAAATTGCTATCTCCACCAACCAATCGGGCTAATCTCTGAGTCTGGTGATCAGACATCTGTGCATCTCGAATCCGAGCGAACAAAGCTGGCTCAGATAAAATGGTAGCAACACGAATGCTCTCCATACCTTTCCGATGTTTGAAATTAAATCCCAATGAACAACAATCCTGGATAGTACTAATCATGGCACTGGTCTGAAGTGCAGAGGCTCTCACCTTGCGACTAAGAGCATCGGCTGTGAGATTCACAGAACCTGGATGGTATTTGATCTCGCAGTCATAATCTTTAAGTAGATCCATCCAACGACGTTGTCTCATATTCAACTCAGCCTGAGTGAACAGATACTTCAGACTCTTATGATCAGTAAAAATTTCAAACTTAACCCCGTACAAGTAATGACGCCAGATCTTCAGCGCGAACACAATAGCAGCTAATTCTAGATCATGAATAGGATACTTTTCCTCGTGAGGTTTCAACTGTCTGGAAGCATAAGCGATCACATGACCATTCTGCGTCAACACACACCCTAAGCCTTGAAAAGAAGCATCGGTGTAAACACTGAAACCATCAGATCCTGACGGTAACGCCAAAATAGGTGCAGAAGTCAGAAGTCGACGAAGCTCTCTGAAACTATCTTCGCACTCAGATGACCACTCAAATGGAACATCCTTCCGAGTAAGTTGCGTCAATGGTCTAGCTACCTGAGAGAAATTCACGATGAAGCGACGATAATACCCTGCCAGACCTAGAAAACTACGGATCTCAGCCACTGTCGTAGGACGTGACCAATTCAGCACTGCTTCAATCTTGCTGGGATCCACAGAAATTCCTTCCTTGGAAATCACATGACCAAGGAATACTACACGATCAATCCAGAACTCGCACTTACTCAGCTTAGCATACAATTGCTTCTCGCGAAGAATCTGCAACACAATCCTCAAGTGCTGGATATGCTCTTCCACACTGTGAGAATAAATCAAGATATCGTCGATAAAAACCACAACAAACTGATCTAGAAAATCCCGAAAGACTCGATTCATCAGATCCATGAACACTGCTGGCGCATTCGTCATTCCAAATGGCATAACTAGAAACTCGTAATGCCCATATCGAGTACGAAATGCAGTCTTGGAAATATCATCATAGCTGCACGGAACTCGGCCCAGGTCACCCTACCCTGAGACTGGACTATCGGCGCAGAAGTCGATCGCCACCACTTGCGCGCACGGCCCTCGAGAAGAAAACTAAGAGTCTCCATCCTCTGCTCCTCGGTGCACTGGAATGCACGGAAACAACTCTCCATGCGCTCTAACCAATCCTCAGCATCATCGGGAGTCTCACCGCCGACTAAAGGCTTAGGCCCCATCTGAATGAAACGGTGCAAATCAAAACGCCTAGGACCATCCCGACGATGACAATGTTCACGATGACGCCTACGATCGTCCTGGTCACCCCAACGACCTACACTTCCCTGACTACTCTCATCACCAAAGTGGTCAGCCATCGCTACAAGATAGAATGGGGAAAAATGGTAAAATGGTCAACGAAAATCCCAAAACAGAATCTATATCCCAAAATCGTAAGCATGCTCTGATACCATAAATGTAGTGACCCGTTCCAGAATCACCTACTAATCAAGAACTAAGCATGCAATTAACTTAATTAATAATAATCAGAGATAACAGCGGAATTATGGCCAACGACAATAGTTATACAACCCAATCGAAAACAGAACAACTCAAAATATATTCAGTACAACCATATCGAATTAGAATAGTACTGAAAACTAAACCAACCAGCTACTCACTGTCCTCCTCCTGCTCTTCCTGAGCCATCCAACCTGAGGCCTGCCCCGAGGGAATGGGGTGTCCAAGATAAACAAAACCGAGGACGTGAGCGATAAGAACGCCCAGTAAAAAAGCATGAGTATACAAGCCTATATGAAATGCACATGCTATGATATGATACCAGGGTAGTCAAGAAACAGGAGTAACAAAGGATCTCAAAATGCTCAGTCTAGAGGCGCCAAGTGGATAGTGCCGCGCGGTACTCCTCTGGGTCACTGCATCCACTACAAGAACAGACGTGGACCAAAAATGTCCCGGATCACCGAAGCCCTCCCAACCCGTCGGCCACTGTGTACTCTCGGTGTCCATGCGTCCACAAGACAAGACAGGGCTGAGCGGCCCCACAAGATATAGCTTATCTCGAAAGAGATACAGCTCAACAGTAAAGGCTATCTCGAAGGAGATACGGCTCAACATGAAATGCAACATGCATCATAAAACGTGACATAATAGCATGCATCATATGACATATATCAATGCACCACATAATCATGCAACACATATAAGGATGTATACTCGACCAGGATATCTCGGATAGTACTTTCGTACCTCAAACCAGCAGATCCTAACAATCAGTCCTAGACTCACGCCTGCGTCCGCAGTCAGCCCACTGGTGCCGCTAGCTCCAAACTAGAGCACAGCTCCGCTACAATACTAGTAGCTCCCCGCTAGTGCCCGAACCTCGGAAAAAGACTAGAAACCTGTCAGAAACGACTGAAATGCTCTGGAACTCCCTGAAATGGCGAGTCACAAATGAAGCCTCGCGCCTCTATTTATAGCCAATGTTCGGACGATCCGATCCACTTCGGAAGCTCCGATCCGGTACACTTCGGACGCTCCGAACCCACTTCGGACGATCCGAACCTTGCATGCGTTCTACGTGTCCAGCCACCTGTCTCGGACGATCCGAACCCTTGCTCGGATGATCCGAATTCTGCATGTCTGCCACGGGTCCAGCCACCTGGCTTGGATGATCCGACATCTGGCTCGGACGATCCGAACCATGATCGGACGATCCGAACCCGGTTCGGTCCTTCCGATCCCACCGAAAATAATTAATCTAATAATTAACTCAAATTAGGAATCGGGATACTACAGTATCAGAGCGGTGTTCTTGTAAAGGGTTACGTCTACCGCCAGTCGCAAGAAGCTCACGAAGTCACACCTCAAGTCTGTAAGTTTAAAGTTTTGTATTATGTTATGTAGTAAGCATCAAGTTATGATTTCAGTATGTGCATGTTTTAAGTTTGATTTACGTGCATCATAAATATTGATATATGTACATGCATGTTGGGTTTACGTGTTGGGTAATTCATTGGAACAGCATGCCTCCTAGACGTGTGATCGACCGTGAAACAAGGGAGGAGGATAGAGAGCCTCGAGTTGAGGAGAGGGCCAATCCTCCACCACCGCCACCTCCAGATATGCAGGCTCAGATGCTTGCTGGTATGACGCAGTTCTTCGCACAGTTTGCGGGGAACCAGGCAGCAGCAGGCGCAGGGACGAGGCCCCAACCCGAGGCGGTATATGAGAGGTTTCGGAGGATGAGTCCGAAGGAGTTTTCGGGTACTACTGACCCGATGGTCGCTGAGGGATGGATCAAGTCCATCGAAGTAATTTTCGACTTTATGGAGCTGGCAGATGCTGATAGGGTCCGTTGTGCCATCTTCTTATTGACTGGAGACGCCAGGTTATGGTGGGAGAGCGCATCCGTGGCAGTCAATCTGCAAGTACTGCCATGGAATGGTTTCAAGGAAGTCTTTTACTCCAAGTACTTCACTGAGGAAGTACGAACCAGACTCACCAACGAGTTTATGACGCTGCGACAGGGAGACAGTAGCGTGGCCGAGTTTGTGAGGAAATTTGAGAGGGGGTGTCACTTCGTGCCCCTTATTGCGAATGATGTACAGGCAAAATTGAGACATTTCCTGAATGGTTTGCGGCCGATCTTGCGCCGCGACGTCCGAGTAGCTGGTCCCCCTTCTTATGCAGTCGCCGTATCTAGGGCTTTGGCGGCGGAGCAAGACCAACGAGATATTGAGGCTGACAGACAGGGCAAGAGGCCCTATCAGGCTCCACCGCAGCAGCAGCAGCATCAGAGGCCCCAATTTAAGAAGCAGTACCAGGGGCCTTCAGCAAAGAAGCCTTATCATGGACCACCAAAGGGCAAGGGTCCAGTTCAGCAGCAAGGGGCGCCTCAGAAGCCCGTTGCCTTCCCCGTGTGTCCTAAATGCAACCGTCAGCACCCGGGGCAGTGCTTGTATGGATCAGGCAAGTGCTTCAAGTGTGGAGCTACGGATCACATGCTGAAGGAGTGCCCGCAGTGGAAGCAACCAACTCAAGGGAGAGTTTTTGCCATGCATGCGCAGAAGGCAAACCCAGACACTACACTACTGACCGGTAAACTTTCCTACCAAAGCTCAGTATTATTTTGCCTTGCATGTGGATTTTGGTTTGGGATTGTTAGTGTGCTAGTATTATTTTTCTTTAGTAACTTGAGATATTGGGTTCTTCTGTGCTTAAGGTTTATGTTAATAATTTTGGGATGTAAGTTAGTTTGTTGTGCTAACGTCTCTCAGGAAACATTTTTATTAAGAGATTATCCACAACCGCATTGATAGACTCAGGAGCCACTCACTCCTTCATATCGGAAACGTTTGCTAATCATCTGGACCTCAAGTCCATTGGCCTAGACGTGAATTTTTCAGTAAGCAGTCCCATCAGGGGAAGAGCTGTTAGCTACCAGTGTGGTCAGAGATATCGACCTAGAACTGCATGGCCACCTAGTGTATGCAGATTTAATCCTATTGCCAATGCCAGAATTCGACATCATAATGGGAATGGACTGGCTGACTAAGAACAGAGTTCTTATCAACTTTCAGAAGAGATCAGTACTAGTCAGACCATTGGGTATGGAGAAGTTTCTTTTTGAGCCAGATAGATGGAAAAACTTCCCTCGCATGATTTCGTGCATGCAGGCGAGGAGACTGATTTCCAAGGGCTGCCAGGCCTTCTTGGCGAGTATTATTTCAGCACCGGATGTGACTACTCCATCTTTAGCAGAAGTGCCAGTAGTCAGTGAATTCCCAGACGTCTTCCCAGACGATGTTTCAGGTCTTCCACCAGAGAGAGAGGTGGAGTTTGCCATTGATCTCATGCCAGGCACGGTGCCAATCTCTAAGGCACCGTATCGATTAGCTCCAACGGAAATGTTAGAACTCAAGCAACAGATTCAGGAGCTCTTAGACAAAGAGTTTATCCGCCCGAGTTTCTCACCGTGGGGCGCACCAGTACTTTTTGTGAAAAAGAAAGACGGAAGCATGAGACCGTGCATCGATTACCGTGAGTTGAACAAGGTAACGATCAAGAATAAGTACCCGTTGCCTAGAATCGAAGACTTGTTTGATCAGTTGCAGGGAGCCACCGTGTTCTCTAAGATAGATCTTCGATCAGGGTACCATCAACTGAAAGTGAAGGATGCAGATGTCCACAAAACAGCCTTCAGGACTAGATACAGACATTACGAGTTTTTGGTGATGCCGTTTGGACTGGCTAATGCTCTAGCAATTTTCATGGATCTCATGAACCGAATATTTCAGCCGTTCCTCGATCAATTCGTCATATTATTCATAGACGATATTCTTATATACTCGAAGAGCCAGGAGGAGCACCGCCAGCACTTGAGGACAGTATTACAGGCTTTGCAGAGTCGCAAGTTATTTGCGAAATTCAGTAACTGTGAATTTTGGTTAGAAAAGGTAGCATTTTTGGGGCATATAGTATCTAGCAGTGGAATCGAGGTGGATCCAGCGAAAGTAGCGGCTGTCAAGGAATGGGTTGAGCCGAAGAATGCATCTGAAATCCGCAGCTTTTTGGGTTTAGCTGGTTACTACCGCAAGTTTATAAAGGGATTTTCGTCCATAGCGGTGCCACTCACTTCACTCACCAAGAAGAATTCTAAATTTGTGTGGAGTGATGAATGTCAAAAGAGCTTCGACACGTTGAAGCAAGTTCTTATTTCTGCGCCGGTACTAGCCATGCCATCAGGGCAAGGAGACTTTGTGTTATATACCGATGCATCTAAGCTCGGGTTAGGCGCAGTATTGATGCAGCGGGGTCGGGTCATAGCCTATGCTTCCAGGCAATTGAAAGTGCACGAGAAGAACTATCCGACTCACGACCTCGAGTTAGCCGCCATTGTCTTCGCCCTGAAAATTTGGAGACACTACCTATACGGCGAGAAGTGTCAGATCTTCACCGACCACAAGAGTCTCAAATATTTCTTCACGCAGAAGGAGCTGAATATGAGACAGAGACGGTGGTTGGAACTTGTGAAAGATTACGACTGTGAAATTAGCTACCATCCGGGAAAGGCTAATGTTGTCGCAGACGCTTTAAGCAGAAAAGTGGCAGTTGTAGCTCAGTTATCAGTTCAGAGACCTCTTCAATCTGAGATTCAGAATTTCGGTCTAGAGATTTATCGTGAGGGCAGAGTTCCTAGGCTGTCTAATCTGACAGTCAAATCTGACTTGCTAGACCGTATCTGGACAGGACAGTCTTCAGATGAGCAGTTACAGAAATGGAGACTGAAAGACGAAGCAAAGGGCAGTGTGTTGTACACAGTTTCAGACGGCATTGTGAGATACAGAGGTAGAATGTGGGTGCCTAGTGTTGGATCGATCAGACAGGATATATTGACAGAGGCACACGCATCTCCGTATTCCATTCACCCAGGAGGCACCAAGATGTACAAAGACCTACAATTATTGTATTGGTGGCCAGGGATGAAGAGAGACATCCGCCGATTTGTGTCAGAATGCCTCACTTGTCAGCAAGTGAAGGCAGAGCATCAGAGGCCAGCAGGATTGGTTAAGCCACTCCCCATTCCCGAGTGGAAGTGGGAGAACATTACTATGGATTTTGTGGTCGGGTTGCCGAGGTCAGTCAGAGGATCGAATTCTATTTGGGTTATAGTAGACCGACTCACTAAGTCAGCGCATTTTCTACCAGTGAAGACGACTTTCTCCATGACGCAGTACGCGGAGCTATATATTAGGGAGATAGTCCGTCTACATGGATTCCCAGTTTCAATTGTGTCCGACAGGGACCCGAGATTCACATTGTCCTTCTGGAAGAGTTTGCATGCAGCCATGGGGACGAAGTTGCTTTTCAGTACAGCTTTTCACCCGCAGACAGATGGCCAGTCTGAGCGAGTGATTCAGATTTTAGAGGATTTGCTGTGAGCCTGCATGATTGATTTCCAAGGAGCTTGGGAGTCTAGACTACCTCTAGTGGAGTTCACATACAACAATAGCTTCCAATCATCTATTGGAATGGCACCCTATGAGGCGTTGTATGGGAGGAAGTGCAGATCACCAGTTCATTGGGATGAGGTTGGTGAGAGAGTAGAGCTTGGGCCAGAAATAGTTCAGCAGACTGCCGACGTGGTGGTAAAGATTCGTGACAGAATGAAGGCTGCCCAAAGCCGTCAGAAGAGTTATGCTGATAAGAGGAGGAGAGATCTCGAATTTTCAGTGGGTGATCACGTTTTCGTCAGGATAGCACCCATGAAGGGTGTGATGAGATTTGGGAAAAGAGGCAAGTTGAGTCTGAGGTTTATTGGACCGTTTGAGGTTTTGGACAGAGTTGGGACACTAGCTTATCGTGTAGCCCTTGCCGGGGTGCACAATGTGTTCCATAGTCTCGATGCTGAGAAAATATTTGGCTAATCCTTCTCATGTTCTGAGTTATGAGCCGCTACAGTTGACTCCAGACCTGTCTTATGAGGAGAAACCAGTCCAAATCCTAGACAGACAGGAGCGCAGGCTTCGGAACAAGACGACTAAGTTGGTCAAAGTTCAGTGGCTGAATCAATCAGTGGAGGAAGCCACTTGGGAGTCAGAGGCCGACATGAGACTTCGCTACCCGGAGTTGTTCGGTAAGACTTAATTTCGGGGACGAAATTTTTATAAGTGGGGGAGGAACTATAGTGCCCAAAATTCAGTACACGTATAACCCATGCATTTATTTAAATTATTAAATCATTTCAATTAATTTTAAATGAGTTTTAGCGATGCATGATTTATTTAAATGCATTATTTTAAATTATTTATGTTTATGCGATGCACATTAAAACGCTTTTCAAGTTTCATGTTTCAGGCGATTATTCGAGGCGGGATCGAGGAAAAGACCGGTGACGGTGTTGGCAAATTAAAATGTGGTATTTTATTTTAAGTTGAGGATGGGGAAATTTATTTAGTTATCAAGTTTTAATATTTTTAAATTATTACTATGTATTTAGAGATTTAAGAGTTTGAAACTTTAAAATTGGTGTGTAATTATTTTAATTGTAGAGTTTGATTAAATTAGTGAGTGTTAACTTTTAATTATTATTTTAATTAGTTAATTTAGCACTAAATTTCTCCAAATTAAATCACACACACGTTTTCAACACTCACACACACTAAACACGTTTTTACACACACTAAAACACACAACACACACCTACAAGTTTATTTTCAGATTTTAAAAAAAAAAGAAAACCTAGGGTTCTTGTGAAAGAAACGGCCGCCCCCTCCTCTGAATTATTCCAGCATATTTTCGTGTGTTCTCTTCAAGGATTTTAGCGCCACTTTCGTCACGGATCGAGCCTCACACCGTCTCCGCTTCGATATCGCCGTTTCGGTAAATTTACCATCAAAAGGCACGTATAATCTGTTCTTTCTGTATCGATCATGTCATATTATGTGTTGCGTTGTTTTATGCGTAAAAATATGTGTGCGGCGTTCGTCGTTTGAGCAGAAATTGATTCGGATCGGTTTTGAATGAATTTTAGATCTAGAAACTCGTTTTTGCTGTTCCCGTGTAAACTGCGAATTTTCGGTGCATATTTTAAGAAAACTTTTAACTACAAAGTCGTAGAACGTTTCGATACCTTCGATTTGATATATGATTGGAAATTTTTGGACAAAAATTGAGTGAGTTATGACGTTTTTCGTGGGACTGCTCAAACTGCGATTTTTACGAAAATATGTGTTCTTGAGCTTTTATTGTTGCAGGCTTCGTTGGGAATCGACGGGTGATCGTTGCTACGTCTAGGTATGTATGGTATGATGTTGGACCATTATTTATCATGTCGTTCGGTATTGATAGGCACTCGAATACACTAGAAGTCGTAGGAACCGATTTGGTGTCAATTGCCACGTTTGTGAATTGTGTGTGTGCCGTATGGTGGACGTCATTGCTTTGGGGTGCTTGTATGGAGTTGTTTCTATGTGTTAGCATGTTAAGTTGTGCCTCGGGGTGTCGGTTCATAGTTCGTGCAACCGGGTCTAGAAAGTTAAGCAAAGCATGTACAAGAATTTTCGTAAGTTCGCGATCACAGATCCTACACGGACCCTTACACGGACCCTGGCACGGGGTCCAGGCCTTTGTTCTTCCGGAGTGCATTTTTCCAGAGTCTGCACGGACCCTGGCACGGATCCTGGCACGGGGTCCGTGTCCACCCTTTTCATGGAGTCTTTCACCCGAGTCTACACGGACCCCTACACGGAGGTAGGCACGGGGTCCGTGTCCCTTCTTCCTTCCGAGTATCACAGCACCGCACCTAGACGGACCTGTACACGGACCCGGGGTAGGGGTCCGTGTACTCACTGTTTGGGAAAGATTTGTAAGTTATTTTTGGGATTTGACGTCATGGTTTAGTGCAAGGATTTTCAAGGTCGTGTCATGGGAAATGTTAGAACGTCCTAAGTATTGATTGAACTTGAGAGTAAGTATGATTTCTACGTTTAAGTTATGCAAATTCATGTTAGTATGTGCAGCAACGGCCCCGATCAAAGTTCCAACGAATCCCTCAACGCCAAGTAAGTATGTATGACGTGCAAGAAAATATTTTAAGTTTTTGAGGTATGCTAAATGTCTTGTGACCAAATTATGTTTAGGATTGGAAAGCGTTAAATTATGAACGGGGACCAATCCGCCCGTTAAATTATGAACGGGTTAGATCGTGGTTGGAAAGCGTTAAATTATGAACGGGGACCAATCAGCCCGTTAAATTATGAACGGGGATCTTATGTATGCGGCAGTGGATACGTCCCTGTCAGCCCAGTACTGTGGTATAGTCTGATCAGGCTCTTTTATGTTATGGGTCACTTGCTTTGAAACATGCCTCTACGCAAAATGATCAAGTTATGTATGTTTACGTATGCAGTATGTATATGAAAGTTTATGTTGACGACACGTCTAGTTATGCATGTACGTATGTTCAAGTTTGTTATGCAAGTTCAAGTTTCAAGTTATGTATGTCCTATTTTAAAGTTGCATGCGATTTTATTACGTAGTACTAGTTATCCCAGTTTATACGTGTTGAGTCTTTAGACTCACTAGACTTGATCGATGCAGGTGAGTATGTTGACGAGGAGGCAGGAGGTGGTGACCAAGGGGCAGGCTTGGACTGAGCGGCAGGCTAAACCCGAGGACCGCCCACGTTATTTTACGATTCTTTTTATGCAAGTTTAAAATACTCTGATGTTATGTTTCGTTTCAAGACTTTTGGAACAGTGTTTCTTTTCAGCAAATTTTATTGGTGATGTCGATTTCAAATATTTTTATTGATGAAGGATGTAGTGACGACCGTATTTGATTTCATTTCCGCATTTCATTTAGTTTAAAAGAAAATCTTAAATTTTTCCGCAAATTTTAAGTAGTAAAGAATACGGTTCGTTACACGATCAGAGGCTAGAGGACGTAGAGGTGGTCAGAGAGTCTCTAGTGTTTTTCTTGATGATGTTTCAAGCATTCCACCAGATAGAGAGCTGGACTTCTCTATTGAGCTCATGCCAGGGACAATGCCGATATCTAAAGCACCCTACCTGTCTAGCACCTGCCGAGATAAAAGAACTGAAAGATCTATACATGATTTGCTAGATAAGGGTTTCATTCACCCTAGCGTTTCTCCATGGGGTGCACCAGTTCTATTTGTCAAGAAGAAGGATGGCTGCATTTGACTATGCATTGACTATCGAGATCTGAACAGGGTCACCACAGTCAGCACCTGAGGAGCGTAGTGCAGGCTTTATAGGACAGAAGTATGTATGCCAAGTTCAGTAAGTACGAGTTCTGGCTTGACAAGTGTACATTCTTGGACCACATCGTATCTCAGGATGGCATAGAGTTTGTCCCCAGTAAGGTCGAAGCAATCAGAGATTGGCTAGTGCCTGAGAGCGTGACAGAGATCCATAGCTGTTTTGGATTGGCTGGGTACTATAGGAAATTCATTGAGGGCTTCTCTTCTATTGCGGTGCCTATGACAACCATGAAGAAGAAGAATGCTAAGTTTTTATGGGGATCTGAGTGCCAGGAGAGCTTTGACAGGTTGAAGCTAGCATTGACCACAACACCAGTTATAGCTATGCCATCAGGGCATGGAGAGTTTGTGGTTTATACAGATGCGTAGAAGCTCGGTTTGGGCGCGGTTATGATGCAGCATGATAAGGTTATAACCTACGCATCTAGATAGCTGAAGATTCATGAGAAGAATTATCCGAATCATGACCTCGAGCTAGCAACAGTAGTGTTTTCTCTGAATATTTTGAGACAATATCTGTATGGGGAGAAGTTCAGATTTTTACTGATCACAACAGCCTGAAGTACTTCTTCACGCAGAAAGAGCTGAACATGAGACAGAGGAGATATCTAGAGCTAGTGAAGGATTATGACTGTGACATTAGCTACCATTCGGGTAGGGCTAATGTGGTTGCAGACACTCTGAGCAAGAAGTAGACAATGATTGCCCATTTGTCAGTACATAGACCGCTACAGGCGGAGATTCAGATAATTGAGCTTGCAGTTTATGCCTGGGGCGAATGCCCTAAATCTTGCTACTCTGGCAGTACAGTCGACATCGAGAGACAGAATGGGCAAGGCAAACTTCTGACGAGCAATTGCAGAGGTTGAGACAGAGGGATGAGGCTAAGGCCAGAGACGTATACAGTTGTGGACGACATAGTCAAATATAGGGACCGTGTATGGGTTACTGATAGTGATTCCTTTAGAGCATGTATCTTGAGCGAGGCCCATAGCACCCCGTACTCCATCCATACACGGAGTACGAAGATGTATAAAGACCTTCAAACTCTTTATTGGTGGCCGGGCATGAAGCGGGATATCCTGCGATTTGTTTCCGAGTGTTTGACTTGTCAGCAGGTCAATGCAGAGCATCAGAGGCTTGAAGGAAAGCTGAGACCACTCCCTATTCCCGAGTGGAAATGGTAGAACATCACCATGGACTTTGTGACAGGGCTTCCGAGGACTACTGGGGGATACAATGCCATCTGAGTGATTATTGATCGGCTTACTAAATCAGCTCATTTTCTACCGATCAAGTAGACTTTCACCATGACTCAGTACACAAAGTTGTACATTAGAGAGATAGTCAGACTGGATGGGATTCCAGTGTCCATCGTGTCAGACAAGGATCCGAGGTTCATGTATGTATGGCCCGAGAATTTGATTACCGTAATCTGAAATGATTTGGGTATAATTACCGTAATATGAGATTAATCTGAAATAATTTATTGATTATTCAAGGTAATTATAGACGGAACGGAGTGGACCGGGAAAGGTAAGAAAAGACGCAAAATGTATGTGCAAGGAGGTGTGCTCGCGCACAAGCGTGACGTGACGCTCGAGTCTTGCGCGGAGTGGACAGAAGACCCCGCGCATATGCGTGGCGTGTGGGTGCGCATATGCGCGAGGTGTCCAGTAGCCTAGTGGAGTGCTTGGCGCATATGCTCGACATGAACGGCGCATATGCGCGAGCAGGGCAGAAAGGTTGGCGCATATGCGCGACTTATGTGCGCGCATATGCGCGAGTAGTCCAGTAGCTGGATAAGGCTTCCGGCGCATATGCGCGGACTTGGAGCGTGCATATGCGCGAAGCATGCAGAACAAGAACAAGCCATTTGGCCTCACCGTGCGACGTGTATATATATATATATGTAAGCAACGTTAATCAGCAGAAATGGAGAATTGAAGGGAGGTTTTACTTCTTAATTTTAGAATTCGATTTACAAGAAATTCACCCGTCTGATTTTGAATCCGACTTCGGTTTCGTGTTTCTAGCGACGACAGCTACAACTGGACGTAAGTTTCGTTACGTTTTGACATGCTTTGAAATTATGGTATTGTCAGAATTGAATAGAATTCATATATACTGTTCTTGCGATATCAGACATTGTATAATCGAAACCGGATTGAAGAACAGATACCGTATGTAATTGTTATGCTTTTCGGAGTCGATTTGATTGAGATTTGATATCAGATTTGTATTATCGGTGAGATTATGAGTTATATCGATATTGATTATGTGTTCTGGTATTATATCTGTGATGATGAGACTGACGGGGTTATTGAGACTGTATTGTTATGCCGCCAAAACATCCGTAAATTGATATTGATCAGATTCAGTAGTGACTTCGATTATATTGGGATACCATATGTCGATTGGAATTAATCAGATTATGTTTTGATTTGAGTATTGATCAGAACAGGTGTTGAACTGAGTTATATACTGATACTGTATCTGTTCGGTATTGTTATTACCAGATTGAGAATGGACAGAGTTGAATTCAGGACTTCGTCTTCGTCAGAGCGAGAAGATAAAAGTATAAGTCAATGCGTATTGGGAGATCGACTTGAGTCGGTTTAGACTTGAGTTTCCCTAAATCACATACTTTACTTTATTGTATTGATATTTGCATTAATTTGGTTGATGTACTTGTTCTCTTGATTTATAGATAGCAGATATTAGAAGAGTAATCTTATGACAGAAGTGTCTGTTAGTGGTAGGATCCCCACGGGCACATTGCACGATGTCATGAGATAGTGTATTGGCGGTAGTGCCATAGTCTGTCACCGGATAATTGGCTATCGATGTGGATAGAATTATAGCTCCTTCTATTACTTGTGATCGGTACTGTATCGATGTGGATAGAATTGTATATCCTTCTATTACTGTTGATCGATGTCATATCGATGTGGATAGAATCGGAGTTTCTTCTATTACTGGTGATCAAGACTATACCGATGTGGATAGAAACAGAGCTTCTTCTATTACTGGTGATCGATGCTATATCGACGTGGATAGAACTGGAGTTTGTTCTATTACTGTTGGTTGATATGGAATGCTAATGTCTGGAAACCGGGATCCCTAGGCTAGGATTGAGTCTAGTCTGAGTCGTGGAGTCACGAGCTTTGTCGACAGTTTGATATTGATTATGTTTCATCTTTTGATATATATTGCTGTTATCTGCCCATGCTTTTATGTTTATCATATGATTGTATGTTTCGTTGATTTATAATGGGATTATATTCTCACCGGAATTATCCGGCTGTTGTCTTGTCTGTATGTGTACATGACAACAGGTGGGACAGGTTCAGGGTCAAGAAGAGAACGAGGCTGGACTAGATAGCGTGGAGATCCGGGCTTCGAAGCAACTTAGGATTCATCACTGATATGTAATTGAACCTAGTTGAATTCTTGTAGATAACACAAGATTGTATGTTTGTGTTTAATATGTAATTTGAAGTAAATTACATTGCGTTTCCGCTTTGCATTTTTTTAAAAAAAATTTAGACCCTGTATACTAATTGATTAATTAGTCATAATTATGATTTAGAACATGATTAGCGTCGGGGTCCCCACAACGTATGTGTTCTGGAAGAATCTCCATCAGGCATTGGGTACTATGCTGATATTCAGTACTGCCTTCCATCCTTAGACAGACGGACAATCAGAGAGGGTGATTCAGATTCTAGAGGATGTACTACGAGCTTGCATTATCGACTTCCAGGGCAGCTGTGAGCCAAAGTTACCTCGTGGGGTTCTCATACAAAGGATACAAAGCAAGAAGATTTTTTGTTGTTCGAGAGAAAACTCAAGAACAATTAAATTCTATTCAATCAATAATGTTTGTAAAGTCAAATTTCCATGCCTATATGTTTACAAAATAAACAAGATATGAAAATCTAGTTACCTAAACAATTAAAGCTTTAAACTAAGAAAGAAAGATTTTTCTAACAGCACGACGTGCTCGGGCGCGAGATTCTATAGCTCGGGCGTGAGGTCTTCTGGACTGGTCGTCTCAGGCAGTAAGATGTTACCGCTCAGGCGCGGATGGTTCTGGAATTCACTTCTTATGCAGTAAAGTTGGCGCTCGGGGGGTAGGATTTGATAGCTCGGGTGTGAAGCGTTTTGCCTTTCTCTTCATTTAACACTCGCACAACGATCTTATGGCCCCCAAGCTCATTTCCTTGAATCACGAACCCTTCAAGGCTTGGAACCTTGCTTGCAAGCTCTTCTCGATTACTCATGAGTTGATGCGATGCTTCCTTGAACCCCCTTATGTAATTCTCGTCTATACAATGATTTGCAAGTAGTGATAAGAAATAGAAGATTAAAGAATGATGTTATTAAACTGTAATAGCCCAACATTTTATCATGTTAATCCTTATGGTTTATTATTGTTATGATCATGTTTTATGCTTTACTGGTCGAGATTATATTGAATGGTTACTAATTGTGGATATGTTTATTGGAATGATTATTATATGGTTATTTTTTTGGTCTTATGTTCATAGTTTGTGATGATTATGGAAGTGAATGGGTAGAATAGAAAGTTGATCTAGAGCCAAATAGGAAATGGAAGGGCATAAACGGTATGACAAACGGGGCAGTAGTTGTTGTTTTTAGTATAATGTTTTGTATATTGATCCAATTGATGTGAGGCCACTTCCATTAGAAAGATAAGATATAAGGCTATAACCTTCATGTTTTGAGTTTTGTACAAATCATTAGGGAAGAAGAGCCAAAAGTGGTCCGAAGTGTGTCGTGTGTATCGTTATTCCTGCACTGACACATGTTGGGAGAATGAGCATAACTTTTTACTCCGACCTTCAAATGACATGAGGCCAATTGGAGATGCAAGAAAAGACATAGGGCTACAACTTTATGTTTACCACTTTAGCTAATTCGGAAGAAAAAAATGCAGTTTTGGCCCTTGGCAGAGGGTACACGGACCCCTACACGGGGTCCGGATCTTGGCAAGAAAAATGTGTGATTTCCAGTGTGTACACGGACCCTTAAATGGAGGGGGGCACACGGTCCGTGTCTATGGCATAGAAAACACGTGTTTGGAGTAAATGGAAGCTTATTAACTCAATTCTAGACCCTTCGACACACTACTCATTTCTCTCCTTTCCTTTGAACGTTTTCAACCCTTTTCTCTCAAAGTTTTATTTCCTACATTTCTCTACTCCAAGTGCAAGGATTTTAGTTGATTTCTTAGTGGTTTCTACCTAATTCTCCAAGCTTCAAGGTAATAATTTTATTGTTGGAGTTGGAAGGGTTAGAGATATTGAGGTTTATATTGAAGGGTTAAGTTGAATTGATTGATTCCTTGGATTAATAGTGATTATTTGTGGTTATTATTGTGCTTATTGTTGTAGGAATCATTCAAGATCATCATAACAACCATAGTGCTTGTGGGTTGTAAGTAGAAGCTTTTCCTTCTATTGCTCATATGATTTATATGTGTAAAAGCCATAGTTATTAATATCTAGCTCCTTCCCTTGTTAAATTATTGATGTATGTATTTTAGTTGTTTATTGAGCCGAGAATATCATTGAATTCATTGATAAGGATCTAGTACTCTATTGTTGCTTACCAAGTATTTCTTGAATTGCTTCAATGAAATTTCCCATGATCAAATCTAATGAATGATAGTTATTACATGTGTTTCATTGGCCAATCACATGATTATGAAGTATCTCTCACAGTTTTGATATTTATATCAAAGAGATACTTGCCATAGGTCACATGTCACAAGACTGTCATTTCCTTCCTTTAATTCATGACATGAGATACCTTTTACATTGATTTGAGACTTATGATTCATTCTTTATTGCCATTTCCATAATGTCATTGCTATAGCCATGTTTCAAGACAAGCCTTGTATATTTACTTGTTATGTATAGCTTTCTGTTTACTGAGTTTTATCTCATTTCAGTTAATGTCATGTGATACAGGTGATAAAAGGAATGAAATGGAATGTTCGAGGCGGGAGAAGTCATATAAGAGGCCAAGGGAAAGACTTTTTGGTTTTGTCATTTTGAATTGTGGTGGAGTGAACATATGTAAAGTTTTAAAATGTCATGTAGTTTGGATGAATGAATGAAATGAAAGGTTTGTGTTGGCTTTAGATTTTATTTTGGCATGATGAAATATTAAAAATTTTAGTATCTTGTATTTTGTTAATGAACTAAAGATATGTTGATGATGATTTTGAAAATGTTTATTATGTAAATGGTTTATTGTTCTTTCCCGTGTAATTTCAAATGCTTCCGCGCATGGTTTTTCCTTTTTAATTTAAATGTCATGGGAGTGGGGTGTTTCAATTGGTATCAGAGCGAAAGTTCTTCGGACCATATATAACTTCTTCTACCTAAGACAATCCGGTATGTTTTCGATCCTGCATCTATTGATTTTAACATCGAGGATTGGTTTTATTTCATTGCCATTGATTTATTATTTCTTCCTATTTATGTTAAAGTGAGCTTATGTGTAGGAAATGCCTCCTAAATGAAAGGTTACTGAAGGGGATGATAGGACCCCTACCACTGATAGGATTGCCAACGTTGTAAATGAATTCAATAAATTAATACAAAAACAAGCGAAAGTTCATGGTTAAAAAATTCAACATTTGTTGAGCCTGCATACCTCAACCCAGGGTCATGGTCAAGGAAGAGGACATAGTAGAGTGGAAAGCACCGAAGGTAGTTCTTATAAATTATTCAGGCGAATGAACCTCCAGAATTTGTTGGTGGTGCCGATCCACTCGTAGCTCTTGAATGGGTTAAATCATTGGAGGTTATATTTGATTATATGAAGTTCACTGATCGAGATAGAGTGAAATGTACTATGTGTATGCTAGTGAAAGCTCCCGCATCTGGTGGGAAGATACTAAAGTGACTGTTAATGTCCGTGAGTTAAAATGGAATGAGTTCAAAGAGTTATTTTATGCCAAGTACTTTTCAAAAGAAGTTAAAGCTAAGAAGGTTAAAGAATTTCTTGAGTTGAGACAAGATTCCTTGTCTGTTGCTGAGTATACATTGAAATTTGAAGAAGGATGTGTGTTTGTTCCGTTCATTGTCGAGAATGATAAAGACAAAGGAGAACACTTCTTTCGTGGGTTGAAACCAGAAATTCGAAGGGATGTTCATATGGCCAAGGTGATCACTTATCAAGACATCGTTGAAAAAGCCTTACTTGCCAAGCACGATGAACAAGAAATTGAAAAGGAGCGGCATTTAAGAAGGCAAGCTTTTCAAGCTGGAGGGCAAGGGACAAGTGCTAGTACTCGAGGTGGTCACAAAGGAAAAGGCAAGATGGAGCAACACAATAAATATTCTGTGCCATCTTCAGAGATGGAACGACCATTATGTCCTAAATGTGGCAAGCCACATAAAGAAGAGTGTCTAGTGGGAAGTGACCGATGTTATATGTAATATCCAAGCCTGGTGTACGGTACGGTTTAAGATTTCATAAGTTTATTGACTACTTGGTCAAGTTTAAGTATAGTTTGGATGTTAAGAGTTTCGATTTATGATTTTAGTATGGTTGGTTATAGATGATGTGTAGTGCTATTGTAGCGGCGTTACGATTTAATTCATGATAATTCGTATGTGGAGCCAATTGGTATGAGGCCAATTGGAGTGGTTAGATAAGACATAGAGGTGTAACTTTCTTATTTTGAGTTTTGTTCAAATCATTGTGGAAAGTAAGCCAAAAGTGCCCCGAAGTGTGTCGTGTGTTTCGAAGTTCCTCCAGTGACACATGTTGGGAGAATGGGCATAACGTTTTACTCAGACCTCCAAATGATCTGAAATTCTAAGGGATTTTTTTTAACACTTTTCCAAATTATGAAGGGAAGAGGCGGTTCAGAAGCGATATTTGAAGTGGCAGTGCGCAGAGTGCGCGCCCAGGCGGGAATTGATGTGCGCCCGGGCGGCCCTTGTTCGAAAATAATGTATTTTTGCCGAGAGTTCCACGCCCGGGCGGAAAAAGATGTCTGCCCGGGCGGCCAGCGATTTTTAAAAAGTGTGTTTTTGGAGTTTTAAGTGATTATATACAAGTGCTTCTCTATTTTCTCTCATTTCTTCCCTCATTCTCGATTCTTCTCTCAAGGGGTGAGCTAGGGTTCCATTTTCTTTCTATTGTTCTCTTGATGCAAGCCTCTTGTTGGAATATTGGTGTGAGATCAAGGTTATTTTGGGTTCAAGGAAGCTAAGGTAAGCTTTTGGTTTAGTTTATTCTTGGTTTTGGAGTTGGGAGAAATCATGGGTTTGGTGTTGTGTTGATTTTATGGATTAATTGATATGGATTTATGATTATTGAGTTGTTGATGGTTCAATACATGGTTTATTGTTGTAGGATTGTTATCAAGAGATTAGATACAAGGTTCCAAGTGGTTGTAAGTGGAATTCATTTCCTTGTGCTCACATGATACTATATGTATTGTTTTTCAATGGTTTTAATGTGCTATTCCCTTCATTTGATTCATGTTATGTATTGATACACTATGTTGTATATTATGGAGGCATTATATGTCTCAATTGTAAAAAGGGAATACTAGAGAAAAGAGTCTTCAAAGTGGTTGATAAAATGCCCAAGAGAGAGTTCAAATGTTTTATGGATTGATATATACATAGTCAGAGATTGCATGCAATTAGTTGATCAACGACCATAGGCTTATATCCCTCAGAGTTATCGATTTATATCGATGGGATATAGGTACAGAGACAGAGATACTATTTAGATATCAATCCACATTAGAAAAGAGAAATACCATCATTATTGTTATGATTATTCATGTTTCATAGTTGATGGTATTTTATGATTTCAAAGCTATGTTTTACAGAGCATGATATGTACATTGCTATGTAAGAGTTCGACTTGCTGAGTTTTATACTCATTTCAGTTATTTCATGTGATGCAGATAAGAGGGACGAGCCAGGACGTTGATTGGAGCCGATGTCATATGCATAGAAGATGGAAGGAAGAAGGCTATTTTTTAGCATTTTTGACATGATCAAAAATGATATTTTGTATTTTGATGAAACACTTGATTGATCGTGTATGTTTATGTCAAGAAAATTTTAAATCCTCCTTCCCTCTAAGCAAATTTTTAATATTCCGATGTCTCATTTTATAAAATCGGTCAAGGGTGTCACATTTAGTGGTATCAGAGCACCGTTCTTCGGACCAATGCATATGACTTCGTCTACTTTCAACAGTCCGGGTATGTCCTCTTCTACATCTATTCATTGTTATCTATTGATATGCATTTTGTGAGCACATTGTAGAGTATTCCTCCTAAGAGGAAAACCGCAGAGGGTGAGGATAGTTCTTCCTCTAGAGTTGTTGATGAGTTCGGCAAGTTACTGAAAGAGCAGGCCAAGGTCCATAGTGAGCAGATCCAGCAGTTGCTTCGTATGCAAGGAACAAGTCAAGGTAGAGGTCAAGTGAGAGGCCAAGTGGCGCAAGCAGTTGGTACAGATGGGATTTTTACTGCTTTCAAGAGGATGGATCCGCCGGAGTTTGCAGGAAGCACTGATCCATTAGTGGCTGTTGAGTGGATCAAAGCAATTGAGGCGATCTTCGACCATCTGAACTATGAAGACAAGGACAGAATCAGTTGTGCAGTGTTCATGTTAGTCAAAGCTGCACGCATTTGGTGGAATGCTACCAAGGTTAGTGTGTGTAATGCCCGAGAATTATAGAATTGATAAACTAAGATTATCAAGCTTCATTAACTAGAGACTCGGAAGATATGAGAATGCATGACAATCAATGAGGGAAGAAAAGATATGAGAAAATAGGGTTTGCAAGACCGCACCCGCGCCCAGAACAGGAGTGCACCCGCGGTCATGCAATTGTGGATGTTTGCAAGAAAGGCCGAAGCCACACCGCACCCGCGGTGCAACCAAGACCGCACCCGCGGTGCATGGACAGAAAGCTGGCAAATTTTATTCGAGGCGACACCGCACCCGCGGTAAGAACAAGACCGCACCCGCGGTGGTGAATTTCAAAAAATGAAAGATAATGTATGTGGGGACCCGAACGCTAATCATCTTCTTAATCATCGTTGGGATTTAATTATCAGTTCTGATAAACAGGGTCTAAAAATTTTTCTTTTTAAAATAAAGTGCGGAAGGTAATGACATCTACATAATATACATATCTGTATAAAATTACATTTCAGTGTAAAGATAATATAATGTACAACAGTCTTTTTAATTAATCTAAGGTTCAACTACTAAAGTTCAAGTAGTAAAATCCAATCTACTGTAAGTCCGGAATCGCCACGCTAAACTCGTCTTCTCTCGTCATCTTCCCGACCCTGATCCAGCCCCACCTGTTGTCATGCACACATACAAAACACGACAACAGCCGGATAACTCCGGTGAGAATAAATCCCAGTATAAAACATGGTAAGCATGTATATAAACAAACTAATTCATAAAACATGCGATCATGTATAAACATAATATATTTCATAATCTATGAAATTAAGCATGCGGCTCAAATCAAATAAACATGCATATAAACAGTCTAAATCATAAAACATGCTAGCACAACTGAAAGCAATAACGATGGGTCCCATGATCTAGGAGCCACATCCATATAAGCATGAAGTCCTAATCAAATCATGTCTAGACTTGACTCGATCTATAACTCTAGGGATCCGGGGGTGAATAAGACGATCTATCACCTACTCTCCAATCGGGGTGACGGTACGTCTTATTCCTAGACTTCGGCCTGATCTGTATCCACATCTACAATAGGGGCGATGATCTTCCCCTAAGCTGTGATATCGCCGAACGTCTAGAAGTCTGCCTGATCTCCAGACTGTCCTATCTTAATGCATGAATACAAAATCTGTAAACAAGCATAATCATCTTAATGCGATGTAACATGATCTGTAAACAAAGCATAATCATCTCAACATAATTTGCATACCAGATCTATAAACAAATCTAATCATGTCAACAATAGGTGTTACAAAGTTAGTTGAAAGTTGCTGGCTCTCTGGATTAGCATTTGATACAGATAGGAGGCCACTACGACTTGCTGCTATTCAAGTTGAGCCGGACTTGATCAGGAGGATCAAAGAATCCCAACAAACCGATCAGAACGTGCAAAGATCGATTCAAATGGTCAGATCAGGACATATGTCAGAATATCAGGTACATGATCATGTGCTGTACGTGAATAACCGTCTTGTTGTACCAGATGTTGCCGAGTTGAAACAGCAGATCCTGTCAGAAGCACATTGTAGTCGGTTCAGCATTCATCCTGGTGGCAGGAAGATGTACAATGACTAGAAGAGACAATTTTGGTGGAAGCAAATGAAGTCAGACATTGCCGAATTTGTGTCTAAATGTTTAAATTGCCAACAGGTGAAAGCTGAAAGAAAGAAACCCGGAGGTTTACTTCAAAGCTTAGCCATTCCTGAATGGAAATGGGACCACATTTCTATGGATTTCGTGACGAAGTTATAACCTCGATCATCGAAAGGCTGTGACGAGATTTGGGTCATTATTGACAGATTGACCAAATCTGCTTGTTTCATTCCGTACAGAATGACGTATAGACAGGATCAGATGGCGGAGATTTATATTCGAGAGGTAGTCAGATTGCATGGAGTGCCGAAGTCTATCGTATCAGATCGTGATCCACGATTTACTTCTCAATTTTGGCACAGTTTGCAGCAAGCCTTAGGTACGACTTTACACCTGAGTACTGCTTATCATCCTCAGACAGACGGACAATCAGAACGGACTATCCAGACTCTAGAGGATATGTTGAGAGCCGTAGTACTAGATTTTGGTACTAGTTGGCAAGATTCCCTACCTCTTTGCGAATTTTCTTACAATAATAGCTATCAGACGAGTATCGAGATGGCACCGTTTGAAGCTTTGTATGGCAAGAAGTGCAGATCTCCGCTATATTGGGATGATATCTCAGAAGTACCAGAACTTGGGCCAGATATGATTCGTGACATGACTGAGAAGGTGAAAGTCATTCAGAAAAGAATGAAGACAGCACAGGATAGACAAGCAAAGTACGCCAATATCCGACGTAGACCGTTAGTATTTGAGGCAGGAGATAGAGTATTCTTAAAGATTTCTCCTTTCAGAGGCGTTGTAAGATTTGGCAAACGCGGGAAACTATCTCCTCGATACATTGGTCCTTACGAAATTTTTGAAAAGATTGGCGATAGAGCTTATAGACTTGCACTTCCTCCTTCTCTATCCGGAATACATGACGTGTTTCATGTATCAATGTTACGAAGATATATGCCAGATGTTTCTCATGTCATTCAACCTGACGAAGCTGAACTTGATCAGACTTTGAGTTATGTGGAACAACCGATACAGATCCTTGATCGGAAAGAAAAGAAACTCAGAACGAAGAATATTCCACTTGTGAAAGTTCAATGGAGTCGTCATGGCATCGAGGAAGCGACTTGGGAGACAGAGGCAGGCATGAGACAGAAACACCCCGAGTTATTTCTATGATGTAAGTATTTAGTCAGTTTTTGATTTTAATACTGTCTTAAATACTTTGATTGATTTATTCAGTTCGAGGACGAACTTATGTCTTAGAGGGGGAGAAATGTAATGCCCTAGATTTAATATGAACAGACAGAAATTGAGAAATGTAATGCCGGATATTCTTGTAGATAGTTGAATACGAAACGCAAGAACAGACAGGGCGAAACGAAGCGATAAAATATGAAAATTTGGAATGTGCAACACCGCACCCGCGGTAGATTTAGACCGCACCCGCGGTGCATGGACAGTAGGGTGCCCAAATTTGAGTTTGCAAGACTGCACCCGCGGTCCTAACCATACCGCACCTGCGGTGTAAAGACCGCACCCGCGGTCGACTGTTTTGGAAAAATTATGCTTCTGCCGAGGGCATAGCGCACCCGCGCTCCTAACGTTACCGCACCCGCGGTGCTGCATGCGAGCCATCCACCCTTTCTTCTTAACGTGACACATGGCATGGTATATATATGAATTCGTGCTGATTCATTCATTCTTCCCTTCCAGCACAGAGAACCGAGAGCTCCCTCAAATAATTCCTTAAGTTCTTTAAGTTTGAGGTAAGATATCTCAAGATTCAGCCATCCAAATTATAATCCGAGCTGAGATTCTTGTTCTTTGCGTCGAAGGCTTTGAAAGGGTACACTTTTTATTCAGTTCTAACATGTTTCAAGAATTTCATGTAAGGGAAATGCTGTTATGATTGTATTTAGATATTCTAGTGAGGATTATGAGTTTATAATCAAAACTAGAACGAAGAAAAGATGTCGTATGCATTTCTTATGAATTTCAGCATGTTTAGGAATAAAATGTATCGATTTTCAGTATGGTGTTGTGCATATGATTCGATTGTGAGTTGAGGATGGTATATGTTGATATTTGTTGAGATGGGATTGACCGGTATTAAGAATATATGTCGTTATGCCGTCAAATTGTATCAAGATAAAGTATAGATTGTATAAGTGACTTGGATATGTGTTGATTAGATAAGAGATTGATAGATTTTGTATCAACATTTCCATTTCAGATTCGTATTGTCAACCGTGACAGCAACTGTGCGACGAAAGGTATAGTACATGTTTTGTTTGGGGAATTACGACTCAAATGAGATCCCATTTGAGTTTCCCAACCAAAATCACATACTTGTTTTATTGTTTATATCTAAATATGATTATGATTGTTTATAGATTTGTTTATAGAACTTGTATACAAATCTTGCTATGCTTTGTTTACAGATCATGTGGCATTGCATTAGAATGATTATGCTTGTTTACAGATCGTGTATTCATGCATTAAGATAGGACAGTCTGGAGATCAGGCAGACTACTAGACGTTCGGCGATATCACAGCTTAGGGGAAGATCACCGCCCCTATTGTAGACGCGGATACAGATCAGGCCGAAGTCTAGGAATAAGACGGTCAGCACCTCGATTGGGAGGGTAGGTGACAGACAGTGCCGTCTTATTCACAACGGGATCCCTAGAGTTCTAGTCGAGTCGCGTCTAGACATGATTAGACTCGCATTGCATGATTATATATGAATGACATTCATATTAGCATGTTTCATGTTTTAGATTGTTTTAATGCATGTATACATGTTTATACTGGGATTTGTTCTCACCGGTTTTCCGGCTGTTGTTATGTCTGTATGTGTGCATAACAACAGGTGGGGCAGGATCTGGGTCGAGACAGAGATGATCGTGTTAGCGTGGAGATCACGGGCGTAGCAGATGGACCAGTAGTTGTCTTTTATTATGTACTGTATTTTAATACTGGTTAGTTGAGGACATACAGAATAAGACATATATTGTGTTTGTATGTTGTAAATTAATAAAGAACTTATGCTTGTTTAATTACATGTGTTTTTATGTAAAAAGCGAAAATTTGACCCACATTTTAGAATAACGATCCATTTAATCCCAAGAAAAAGAATTAGAGCCCGGGTCCCCACAACGGGTAGCGTTCATCATGCACCCATTGTCGATGGAAGACAAGGAAATTATAAACAAATTTATAATTTCCCTTTTCGGGCTTGATATTAATTTTGAATCTTATTCAAAATGAGGGTTTTTAATTTTGAAAGGTCTCATCATTAATTTTATTTTAAAAGCTCGCCATGTTTGATCGTATGTTTGCCGGATTCATGCAACTTTGTTAATATCATAATAATAACGCACATACTCATTATTTATAACATATCATGCATATATTATATACAGTAAACAAAACAAGGATGATCAATCGCCCCAATACTAACGGACCGTGTGAGCTAAACACGGGCCTAGGTCCAATCCTAGGGAAATGCACGGGATGCAAATGCAACTATTACATAAGCTTCCAATATTTACATGTCTTCGATCTTCATAATCATCATGGCCACCAACTTCCAATCTTGATCATCCACTATACTAATATTTACAAATAAATATCCATGACAAATAGGGATACATCTCATGAGGGGTGGGAACGGGCCATAAACCAAGCCCATTTTATAAATTGATAATTATTACAATCATTCAACACAAAATATCCTAGCATACACCTAGCAAATTGGGCTTGGGTTTTTGATCATCCTTCATGCATAATATCACATATCATACACCATCAATTAATTATTGTGATAATTAATTGATCCAATATTATATATCTTGATCCAATCACTAACCGCCACGATTATAAACTAAATTAACAAAGTATACAAACACCTTTGTCTACTTTCCAATTAATTTATTTATAACCAAATTTCTTGTAAATCACCATTTACTAGAAATATTTAAAGTCCAACTTAAAATATTTATTTCATGAGAAAATATTTGCAACTTTTGTAATTTTAAACTTAAGGGCCCAAAAACTCATTTTTCACCAAAAATATTTTTGGCCCATTTAAAATTCACAAACAACTCAAGGCCCATGACACTTTGATATTCCAAAACACATTTGGAAACCCTAGCCGTCATCGCCGTCGCCGGAGCTCCGTCGCCGGATTCCGGCCAACTTACCAAAAAAAAATTTTTATTTAAAAATGTTGGGGCTGTTCGGGCAGCCCCTTGGGCTGCCCTAGCTGCCTGTTTCGGGCAGCCCCTCGGGCAGCTTGGGCTGCCCGAAATTGCTGCCGAAATTTTCCCCAAAGGTGGCCTTGATTCGATGCAAAATTTTGTTCTCATGCGGTTAGAAATCGATCTCAACATAATATCTTGTATTTGCTACACAAAAACGTAACCATAGCTCGGATACCACTTGAAAGGGGATCGGTTACGGTGACCGGAAGCGCAACGGAAGTTTAAAAATCTAAAATTTTTAGCTAAAATTTTCGGCCACCATGCATTTGGTGTAGCAAATACAAAAACACAACTATGTCATACATAGGGTGTAAGAAAATCGTTACCTATCAACCTCTTGAGGTTGATGATGGCTCCAACTAAGGTGTAAACACCTTAGCTCTTGTATGGCATGAAGAAATCTACAAGCTTCCTCCTACCTTGAAACTTTCCTTCAAATTAGGCCCACCACCAACTAGGTAGATCCCCTCATATTTTGCACTAGAAAAATATGAGGATTTTTCAAAGAGAAGTGTGGTGTTCCTCAACAAATTGAAGAACAAAAATGAGAGAAAAATGGGAGAGAAAATGTTGTCAAGTTTCGGCCATTGAGAGTGTGGGAGGAGAGAAGGAAGACTAGACTTGGTTGTGGGAAAAGTTGAATCACTTTTTGCATGCCATGCCTTGAAAACTCAAAAAGTAGTCTCCCAACCTTTCACCTCCCATGCATGCATATTATAAGGTTTTTATCAAAATAAAAACCATGGACTAAATTTAATTATCTCAAACATATTTGAGACTAATTAAACATTACTTGAATTTACCCAAGTCCCACTAGTTAAATAATTAATTTAAATTGAGCTCTACAAGACTCAATACAATTTAATTAATTCAACACTTGAATTAATTTAATTATTTTGGACTCTACTAGGTCCACTAGTGTTTAATTAATTCAACACTTGAATTAATTTAATTTAGTCCATAATAATGTTTATGAAAATCACAATTTTCAAATACATTATTCACTTGGCCTAATTTTAATTTAGGAACACTTCCATAAATTAAAATTTACATTTCTCTCATAGAAGTCATACTTCTATTTTTTTTTTTTACACTTATAAACTCATTTATAAGTCGTTCAACACATTGAACTATTTTCTCCTTTATAGAAGTCATACTTCTAATTTTCCTTACGCTTATAAACTCCTTTATAAGCCGTTCAACGCATTGAACTATTTTCTCCTTCTCAACGGGATCTAGAAAGCTAGTACTTGTGTGGCCCTCAATGGTTCATTGATACAACTAGTCGTGGGTTCACATCTCCATGTGATTCGGACTAAACATGTCCTTATATGAGCATACCCCAATTGCTCCATTCTTAATTATCAACTCCTTGATATTAAGAACGTCAGAACTCAAGTCTGATAATACCCAACCAATCATGTTAAACGCCTAGCAGCATCGCTTACATGATTCCCTAGGTATCAAATGATAGTGCCTGCAAGAACCATTCAATTATGGTTAGCGTACAGTACGGTCCCTTCAACTCATATATCCCGATCGATTCGACAACCATTGGTTTATCGAGAGTTGTCAATGAATCAATACTATGTGTCATGTCGTAGTTGCATCAATGGTGTAATCTATGAAACCCCTTTCATAATTACCACCATACTCTGGCCAGAGATTTCAACCTACTAACACATGATAACACATAGGATATCCATACCCGAAGGTAAGCGGTGAATCCCCGACTACAATGCATCGACTCCTATGTGTTTCGACAGAACACCCAACCTTGCCACCTGATGACCCCATGAGAGTCGGTAAACAAGTCAAAGTGTAATTCTAGCACATAGAGCCTCAATGTTGTCCCGGGTCATAAGGACTAATTCTGTACAACCATAAACTAGGACATTTCCACTCGATAAGTGAGAACCACTTGGAAAGTCCTTTTATGGAGGGTTGTTCAGTGCACTCTACAAGGAGCACATATCTGCATGTTCGGACATCACAATGTCCCCTACCAATGAAACATGGTACTCACATCGCAGATACTAGTCTCGAACTCTAGCGGCCTATATCCTTCTTAGTGGCGGCTGAATCGACTAGGAACAGTTTAGAATATACAGTATTACAAATATGAGTTTCATGATACTCATCATATGAGCATCTCATATTCTTTCTACCATTTGTATATTCAAGGGCTTTATCTATGCAACTAGCATGGGTATACAGATAAAGATGTGCCAAAATAATAATATCAAATATTATTAAAATAAAGATTGCTTATACATAGAGTTTCATTGTGAACACTCGGCCAACACTTGGCTCGACGGGCACCTACTCTAACACTAATTATATCAATACCATACTGAATAGATTCTCTATGGAGGAGTCCATGAGAGGATATATGAGAATGTATCAGGAAGTGATTTTATCTAAGTTTGTGCCTTAAGACTGATGAGGATATAGAAACCATGACTCGCATTCCATATGCCTCTTCCTTGGTCGTATTATGTATGGTATGATATCTACTCTGTGGGGACCCGGACGCTAATCATCTTCTTAATCATCGTTGGGATTTAATTATCAGTTCTGATAAAGAGGGTCTAAAATTTTTTCTAGTTTTGCAACATCGTTCCTCCACTTCTGTTGTTGCCTTCCTTATTCATACTTTATATATATCAATACAAAGTATCAAACTCAATTCTCGGGCCTTACATTTTTCCCCTCTTAGATCTGAGTTCGTCCTCGAACTCATAAGTAATCAGTTCAGATATATCAGAAGTGTAACGTACCGTACTTTTTACCATTCAAAATTTGCGGAAAAATTAAAAATTTTCTTAAACATAAAATTCATACAGTCGTTACTTATCATTCAACATAATAATATTTAAAATCAACATCCCATACTCAAATTTTCCAACAAAGTACTTATTCCAAATTATCTCACAACCAACATAAAAACATAATATTTTAAAGTTTTCATAAAACATAAACATAGTGGTCCTCGGGTTTAGCCTTCCGCTCAGTCCAAGCCTGCCCCTTGGTCGCCACCTCCTGTCTCCTCATCAACATACTCACCTGCATCGATCAAGTCTAGTGAGTCTAAAGACTCAACACGTATAAACTGAGAATAACGAGTACTACATAATAAAATCGCATACAACTTCAAAATAGATTGTACATACTTCAAACTTGAACTTTGCATAAACTTTGAACATATTTACATACATAATATGACGTGCCATCACATAAACTCTTCTTTAACATGCTTTCATACTTCAACATACTTAACTTCATCATTTTGTGTAGAGGATGTTTTAAAGCAAGTGACCCATAACATAATAAATATCTGATCAGACAAACCACAGTACTGGGCTGACAGGGACGTATCCACTGCCACATACATAAGATCCCCGTTCATAATTTAACGGGCTGGTTGGTCCCCGTTCATAATTTAAGCTTTCCAACCACGATCTAACCCATTCAAAATTTAACGGGGTGGAGAGGTCCTCGGCCACGTTCACCGACTTACAAACCCATTCACTTTTTGGTCACAAGACATTTAGCATACTTCAAAAACTTCAAATATTTTCTATGCACGTCATACATACTTACTTGGCGCTGAGGGATTCGTTGGATGTCAATCGTGTCTTTGCTGCAACATACTAACATGAATTCCTAAGCTTTAACGTATACAACTTAAACGTAAAAGTCATGCTTAATCTCAAGCTAAATAAATTCTTAGATCATTCTATAATTTCTCACCACTTGACCTTGTAAAACATCAATGTTAAATCATAGCATAAAACCTCAAACGAAACCTTAAGTGATAAATTATTTATCCCAAAAACTAAAGCTACACGGACCCCGTACCCAGGTCAGGCCCCAGGTCCGTGTAGGTACTGCCTCATATGTGTCATGTAAAAGAAGGGGCACGGACCCCGTCCCTAGGTCCGTGTAGGGGTCCGTGTCTGTGCGTTTAAATATGTGTCGAAGAAAGGAGAAGGCACGAATCCCGTGCTAATCTCCATCTCCGGGTCCGTGTCCGTCTGCCCAACGAATTATTTGATGAAAATTTTATGACATGTCTATTCTCCCAATTAACACATAATGCATCAAGATTCAACACTATGAGACCATTCTAGGACACCATAACAATGAACTAAACTTTTATAATCACCCTACAATTTATACGACCCAAAAATACTGTCATTTATATTAAAGTTTATTTCTTACGACTTCTTAATAATTCAAGCTCTTAACGACATGAATCGAAACCTCAAAAATACTCTAAACATCATTACTAACTTTCTTATATGCAGCAACGATCACCCATCGATCCCCAACAAAGCCTGCAACATAAAAACTTCAAGAACACATTAAAATTCATAACTTTTTGAAACACGATTTGATCAGTCATACGAAAAACATCATAACTCACTCGTTTTTAATCCAAATAACTCGAATTTTATATCAAATCGAACGTATCGAAAAGATCTACGTTTTTGTAGTTGAATGTTTTCTCAAAATATGTACCGAAAAATTGCAGTTTTCGAAAGAACATCAAAACAGAAATTTTCGGATCTAATTTGAGCAGTCATACTTAAAACACCATAACTCACTCGTTTTTAATCTAACTAACTCTAATTTTATATCAAAACGAACGTATCAAAAATATCTACGTTTTTGTAGCTGAAAGGTTTCTCAAAATATGTACCGAAAAATTGCAGTTTTCGAAAGAACATCAAAACAGGAATTTTCGGATCTAATTTGTTCAAAATATATTCAATAAATTTCTTGCTCAAACTTCTACATCATATATACATTTTTATGCTTAAAAACAACTCAACACATAATATGACATGATCGATGCAGCAAGAACAGATTATACGTGCCTTTTGATATTTAAAAATACCGTAACGACGATGCCGAAGCGGAGACGATACGGGAGACGATCCGGGACGAACTTGGCTCAGTTTTCTTCAAAGATAACTTACTAAATATATGCTGGAAATTTCAGAAAATATCAGCTCGATGAAGGGGAAAGGGAAGAGGAGGAAAAGGGAGAGAAGAATTGATAGGTAAGAGTTTTAAAAACATTTCATTCCTATAGTCAAAAGAGACAATATATGAAATGTGTTTTGTGTGTATATGATGTACGTGTGTGAGTGTATATATATAATTGAATATATGCGTGAGTGATATGGAGATTATTGGCACAAGAGTTTAAAACAAAATTCTCTTCTCTTTAGTCAAATAAAATAATAGAATTGTGTGGGTGTGTGTGTATATATGACATGCGTGTATATGTGTGTGTAAATGTGTGAGTGTGTGTGTGAGTCAAAGTGTGTTTTAGATATATATATATATATATATATATATATATATATATATATATATATAAATATATACATATAAACAATTGTAACATGTGTATATTAGTGAATCAATTAAGGCTATTTAACATGAATAAAATATATTTAAAATATTTAACATACTAATTTAAAATAAAACTCATATTAACCTTACTATAAATTTTTAATTTAAATAAGATGCACAAATGCTACAAATTCTAAAATTTTAAAATCAATTAATCATTTAAATAATTTAATTAGACTCTTAAATTTCTAAAATTAATTAAATTATTTAAAATACTTCATCCTTATCTAAAATAATATACTGCATAAAAATTTATTAAAAATCTTCCCGGTCTCCTTCCCTCGATCTCGCCTCGAATAATCGCCTGAAACATAAAACTCAAGAAAACATTTTAACGTACATTAAATAAACATAAATAATTAAAATAATAAATTTCATAAATTAAATAAATGCATGGATTTTACGTATACTGATTTTTTGGCTTTACAATATCTTCCCCACTTATACAAATTTCGTCCTCGAAATTAAGTCTTACCGAACAACTCTGGGTAGCGAAGTCTCATATCTGCTTCAGCTTCCCAGGTGGCCTCCTCCACTGATTGATTCAGCCATTGGACTTTGTCTAATTTAATCGTCTTATTTCGAAGCCTACGCTCTTGCCTGTCTAAAATTTTAATCGGTCTTTCTTCATAAGACAGGTCTGGAGTCAACTGCAACGGCTCATGGCTCAGAACATGCGAAGGATTTGCTAGATACTTCCTCAACATCGAAACGTGAAATACATTGTGCACTCCGGCCAAATTCGGCGGTAGGGCTACACGATAAGCTAGTGTTCCAAATCTGTCAAGAATCTCGAACGGTCCAATAAATCTCGGACTCAGCTTACCTCTCTTCCCAAATCTCATAACACCCTTCATAGGTGCTATCTTAACAAATACATGATCACCTACAGCAAATTCAAGATCTCTCCTTCTCTAATCAGCATAACTCTTCTGACGACTCTGGGCGGTCTTCATTCTGTCACGAATCTTAACCACCACATCTGCAGTCTGCTGAACTATTTCTGGACCAAGTTCTGCTCTCTCACCAACTTCATCCCAATGAACTGGCGATCTGCACTTTCGTCCATACAAAGCTTCATAAGGAGCCATACCTATTGATGATTGAAAACTGTTATTGTAGGTAAACTTCACAAGTGGTAGTTTAGACTCCCAAGTCCCCTGAAAATCAATCATACAAGCTCTCAACAAATCCTCTAATATCTGAATCACTCGCTCATACTGGCCATCTGTCTGAGGGTGAAAATGCAGTACTGAATAACAATTTCGTCCCCATGGCTGCATGTAAACTTTTCCAGAAGGACGATGTAAACCTCGGATCCCTGTTTGACACAATAGAAACTGGAATCCCTTGCAAACGAACTATCTCCCTGATATAAAGCTCTGCATACTGCGTCATGGAGAAAGTCGTCTTTACTGGTAAGAAATGTGCCGACTTAGTTAGTCGATCCACTATAACCCAAATGGCATTAGATCCTCTGACTGACCTCGGCAAACCCACAACAAAATCCATGGTGATATTCTCCCATTTCCACTCTGGAATGGGAAGTGACTTAAGCATCCCTGCTGGTCTCTGATGCTCTGCTTTCACTAGTTGACAAGTGAGACATTCTGATACATATCTGCGGATGTCTCGTTTCATCCCTGGCCACCAATACAAAATTTTCAAGTCTTTGTACATCTTGGTACCTCCTGGATGAATAGAATACGGAGATGCGTGTGTCTCTGACAAAATATCCTGTCTGATTGAATCACCATTAGGCACCCACATTCTATCTTTGTATCTCACAATACCATCTGACACTGTGTAGAGAACACTGCCCTTCGCTTCATCTTTCAGTCTCCATTTCTGTAGTTGCTCATCTGAAGACTGCCCTGCTCGAATACGGTCTAACAAAGAAGATTTGACTGTCAGATTAGATAGCTTAGGAGCTTTGCCCTTGCGATAAACTTCCAAGTCAAACCTTTGAATCTCATACTGAAGAGATCTCTGAGCTGATAAATGAGCTATGACTGCAACTTTTCTGCTCAATGCGTCTGCGACAACATTAGCTTTTACCGGATGATAGCTAATTTCACAGTCGTAATCCTTAACCAGTTCTAACCAACGTCTCTGTCTCATATTTAATTCTTTCTGTGTGAAGAAATATTTGAGACTCTTGTGATCATTGAAAATCTGACATTTCTCACCGTATAGATAGTGTCTCCAAATTTTCAATGCAAAAACAACGGCTGCTAACTCAAAATCATGTGTCGGGTAGTTTTTCTCATGTACCTTCAACTGTCTGGAAGCATAAGCTATGACCCGACCCTGTTGCATCAATACTGCTCCTAAACCGAGCTTAGATGCATCAGTGTATAATACAAAATCTCCTTGATCTGTTGGCATGGCTAACACTGGTGCTGAAATAAGAGCTTGCTTCAAAGTATCGAAGCTCTTCTGACATTCTTCACTCCGCACAAACTTAGCATTCTTCTTGGTCAATGAAGTGATTGGCACTGCTATGGATGAAAACCCTTGAATGAATTTACGGTAGTAACCAGCTAAACCCAAAAAACTGCAGATTTCAGATGCATTCTTTGGTTCAACCCATTCCTTGACAGTTGCTACCTTCGTTGGATCCACCTCAATACCACTACTAGATACTATATGACCCAAAAACGCTACCTTTTCCAACCAAAATTCGCACTTACTGAATTTCGCAAATAACTTGCGACTCTGAAGAATCTGTAAGACTATCCTCAAATGCTGGTTATGTTCTTCATAGCTCTTCGAGTATATGAGGATGTCGTCAATAAATACTATGACGAACTGATCAAGATACTGATGGAATACTCGATTCATGAGATCCATGAAAATAGCTGGAGCATTCGTTACTCCAAACGGCATCACTAAAAACTCGTAATGCCCATACCGGGTCCTGAAAGCAGTCTTGTGGACATCTGCATCTTTTACTTTCAGCTGATGATACCCTGATCGAATATCTATCTTAGAAAATACAGTAGCTCCCTGCAATTGATCAAACAAATCTTCTATTCTAGGCAATGGATGCTTATTCTTGATCGTTACTTTATTTAACTCACGGTAATCGATACAAAGCCTCATGCTCCCATCTTTCTTTTTCACAAATTGTACCGGTGCTCCCCAAGGTGAGAAACTAGGGCGAATAAATTCCTTGTCTAGAAGCTCCTGTATCTGCTGCTTGAGCTCTAACATCTCAGCTGGAGCTAATCTGTATGGTGCCTTAGAGATTGGCACTGTGCTGGCATGAGTTCGATGGCAAACTCCACCTCTCTATTCGGTGGAAGGCCTACGACGTCATCTGGAAAGACGTCTGGAAAATCTCTTACTACTGGCACCTCTGATATAGATGGAGTGGGTACGTCAGGTGCTGAGACAATACTGGCCAAGAAAGCCTGGCACCCTTTGGAAATCAATCTCCTCGCCTGCATGCAAGAAATCATGCGAGGAAAACTCCTCCATCTAGCTGGCTCGAATAGAAACTGCTCCATGCCCATTGGTCTGACCAACACCGACCTCTTCTGAAAATCAATAAGAACTTTGTTCTTTGTCAACCAGTCCATTCCCAAAATGATATCAAACTCTGGCATTGGCAATATGATCAAATCTGCATATACCAGGTGACCATGCATTTCCAAATCAATGTCTCTAAC